>NW_015505195.1:887371-895994 GCF_001515645.1 Sinocyclocheilus grahami
AAGTTGATGTATTTCCTCAGCGACCAGCACGGATCAGCTCTAGGCATGACGAAGCGGATATCGTCCTCTTTTGGAAGACCAAACAAAGTAGTTTCGCTTTCACAACGAATCACACAGCGTCTTCACGACATGACAGCGTCGGCAACAACAATACTACAGCGAGAATAAAAGTTGTGCCTTCTTTCGTTGCGTGAACATTTGGGCGGCGTTATGCAAATCTTCCCACATCTTGACGTAGACATGTGGGGGCGTGTTAGAACGAGCCTTAGGTGTGGCTGACTCTTAACTTTTATAAAGAATATCTCTTTGGTTTTGAGACTTTAGTCTTTGCAACTTTACAGATCTCCTTTATGCACCAAGAGCTTGTAACACTCCAAAGAGAAAGGAAAAATTGAAATCGCATCATATGACCCCTTTAAAAGTTAGTTATCTAAAAAATGTTTTCTTTAAACTGCTCATAACTTTTTCAAGTCAGTTATAAACAGGGAGAATTGTCTAATGTGAATCCTAAAAGTAAGTCTGATTACATTTTGGCTAGCTACTAGTTGATGAAATTAGTTCTTAAGACAGTCTTAACGTAGTGTCTGTTTATGCAACTGGCCCCTGCTCAGGGATGCTTTCTTGCATCGATTAGTCGCGCCTGCGCATTCAGAGAACGCGTCTCGCAAGCGGAAGTGCGTCTAGCGTCATTATAGTGGCAAGATGGTGGCCACCAGGAGAAGAACACGCGTGGGCTCCCCTGTGAACGATACCAGCGATGAAAACTCTGGAGCCACGGTATGTATGGTTCTTAAGTAGTTTAGCCATTTAGTCTACATATTCTCCGCAAGCGTCAGTGTGTGCTTGTAATTGCAACGTTGTATGTACTTTCATGTAATAATGAGTCGCTGCATGTGTCCATACATGCCCGAGCAAGTGTGGGAAACCTGTTGAACTAACAAATCACGTCCATATTCAATTAGATAATAGTGTCCGTTCATATTTGTTTAATGTCGTCTGTTTTGCCTTCTTCCTCGACTTGACACTTATGTTATTAAACAAGACCGGCTGCATGTGTAGCTTTGGGCTGCAGTCTCACGATGTGTGATCATGCTCCTGTTAGGCGGGACATCTAGCCATACGTACATATGTTAGTTTTCATTAAAGTGACCATATGTTATTGGTGAATTTTAAGTAACGTCACTCCTTCTGATAAATATTTATGTCATTAGGTTATGTTATAAAAGCAGAACTGTTAAAGTATTGCAGTATTATTGGGAAAAACATCATCACAACCCAGATTATGTGTGATAATATAAATATTTCAGAAGATGGTTAAAGGCAGGGTAGGTGATTTGGTTCAAAAGCATTTTTGTTATGCTGGTTGAAAGTCCCTTCACAAAAAGTTCGTCCAATCATATCACTCGGTTCGAGGGCTACGATAGGCTGCCCTTCCTATCTGTCTTTGGATGTATTTGCATACTTCTGAGCACCCTGTTCGCGCAGACATGATACGTCAACAGCAGACCGAGCGAGAATAGAAGGCGCAGTTATTGTAATATTATGCGCTTTGTACTGTAATGTTTTCCGGTGAATGAGACATGAGGTAATCTGCCAGCGTCCCGTTCAACCGTCCACCAACGCCGTCTCTCATCATGTCGCTGGTTAGCCCTGTTTTAGAGAGAAGGCTTGGCTTTGGAGAGTGATTTGCAGGCAGGGTGGGATCTTATGCTTTCAAAGCTAGCTTGTTATTGCTACCCTCTCCGAAATCGCATAATACCTCATGCAATCTTTAAATTATAAACTGTCAATCCATCACTGAGCAATGTCTACTTTTATTTCTGTCTTAAGTTTTTCATTGAGTAAATAATCCAGCTATAACTCATAATGTTTGTTTACTAAATGGCTATTATTCGAACAATAAAAAAAAAAAGTAATATTAAAGATTGAGCAAGTAACAGTTGATTGGTGGTTTATGATTTAGTATTTAAATTTTAGTGTGTATCAATTCAAATGTCTATAAAAATTATAAGAAGTCCTTGAATAATCTGAAGCAAATGTTCTTGCTCTCACAGCAGCCTACTCCTTCGACCAGAAGAACACGGCGCAGAACGCTAATGGAAGAAAACCAGCCCCAGTCCGAATTTGTTGGCAACTCCCAGCCAGATGAGCCGAAGGACGACTGTACTGCCTCTTCCTCAGCAGCAAGTCTGCCAAAGCGTGACATTAGAAGATCCACACGTCTCCTTGCTGACAAAAAGCAGCCTAACTCTACCCATGAAGCTGATGTGTCTGAGTCAGAGTCCTGCTGCTCTGTAGTTTCTGATGTGCAGGTGACACCTAGAACCAGACGGAGGACTGCAGTCAGGGGGAAGCCCACTGTACAGGATGAGGCATCCGAAGTTGAATCCTGCTCATCTGAGGTGTCCGCAACCCATTCTCGCAGAGCTCCGTACAGCCTGAGGAAACGTGTTCTGACTTCAGCAGCTGCAAAAGATGCCACAAAGGATGATGATGATGATCCCTCAGGGGCTGAGTCGTGCAGTTCTTCTGTATCCGTCACTAAAGCTATGGACACCCGTCCAATAACAAGGAGCCATCGGAAGACTGCTGTTCCTTCCACAGAAGCAGATTCATCTGAACCAGAGTCATGCTCCTCCAGTGTTTCTGGCCTACGTGGATCTGTGGTCCGCAGATCTGCACGAAACCAGAAGGTAAAACCGACTGAGCCGATCCCTTTGAGCTTTGAGGAAACCACAGACACCCCTTCTCCAATGTCCAGGAAGAGTGCAAGTAGGCGCAAAACTGTAGTTGACGACAAAACTGACTCTGATGGATACAAGTCTGGTCCCAGCATGAGTCCGTGGAGATCCACCAGGCGTCAGCCCAAACCTGACACTCTGGTTGGTGAATCCGATTCAGAATCAGTAGCTACTGATGTCTGCACTTCTCAAGGGAGCCCCAGCCCTCAAAGAGGAAGGGGGACTCCTTGTAGTAGCCGAACCGGGTCTGCTAGTAGTAGCCGTGCGGTTCCTGTAACCAGGACAAGAAGTAAAGCAAAAGGGGCTTCTCATGTAAGTGACACCATTGCAACTGCTGCTGCCATGCCTGAGGAACCGGGTGAGGGGCTTGAACCTCCTCATGAAAGTATTCCAGTACCTGATGGAGATGAAGCTGAAGACACAGTAGATCAACTGGACAGCACCGTGACCGTGGACACCAGTGAAGCTCAGGAGTGCACCATGATTGAGGAGAGAGCTGAAGATACCACTGTAGTTCTTGATCAGGATGAGGCCATTGAGATGCAGGGACCCCAGAGCAGCATGCAAGACGTTGAGCCGGTGGAGGACAGTGGAACTGAAACTCTGACACTTCAAGAAAAACCTGCGGCTGAAACTTCTGCTACGCTAACTGAAGAGTCTGGAGATGTTGCCATGGAAAATGATGAGCCAGAGTTTGTGGAGACAAGCCACGTTGTTGAAGATCATACATGTTCTGAGCCTGTGAAGGAGGATACAGTAGAAGCTGCGGCAGAAGATCCTGTACCAGCTGTGATTGAGAAGGTTATTGAGGATCAGACTTCTACTGAGCCTGTGAAGGAGGATGTGGTAGAAACCACCCTAGAAGATCCTGTACCAGCTGTGGTTGAGGAGCATGAGGACAAGGTTGATCGCGAAAAGAAAAGTGTGATAATTTATGAGGAAGCTAATGACACCGTTAAGACAATCGAAAACGACTCCGTAACGTTGAATGACCTTGAAGGCCCTTCTACAAGCTCACACTCTCAAACAAATTTGACCATCACAGAGGAAACATCTAAGAAACCTCCTCCCCAGAAACAAATGATCAGTTTACTCGACAGCAGTGAGGATGAAGACAGTGCTGATGAAGGTCTGTCTTCAGAGGAGGAAGGCTGTTCACATAAAGTTGAAGATGTGCAGAGTGAAGACGATGTGATGTGTCCTGATGGAAATCAGGTGTCAGAAAAAGCGGAGGCACATGGTAACGGACTCTTTGTTATAGACACTAAACCTGGACTACGGTCTAAGAAACCGTATTATGTTGATGCCAAGCAAACCGAGGAAGAGGATGAGGAGGATTTTGTTGATGAGGATGGAGATGACGATGATGACGAAGATTCAAAAGTGCTGTTTGCTCCCAAAAAGCCTCTGTAAGTTGGTTTTGTTTCTCCTATTGTATTGTTTTTTTAAATATTAAAAACGTTTCAATATTTTTAACTCTTCACTAAATATTTACATGTAATATTTCAAATATATTTAGTCTGAAAATGTCAAACTGTTTTTTTCTTGCTCAGGATACAGCTATCTAGTGCCATTGACACAGGTCTGAAAATGAAGGAACTTGGTGGTTTGTACATCAGTTTTGATGGCAACAAGCCAAAGAGTCTTTCCAACAGTTCGAAAAGCCAGAAGGACCTGAACAATCAGGATGAGGTAAATAATCATTTATTATTCTGGATGAAACATTGGCTGTATTTGATGACAGTTCAAAGCATTTTGTGCAGCTGTAATGCTTATTTAAGCAAAAGGGCATAAAAAATGTTGTATTCATTGTGTAGTTGCTGAAGAAGAGTGTTATCGTTCCGGAATTTGAGAAGAAAGATGCTGTGCCTCCATACAGTGAATCTAAACATGCTGCTAAACTCAAGCGTAAGGTGGGTACACCCATTCATGTAGAAATGGATAGTCTCATATTTTGTCTCCTTAAAAGGAAAGCTGTTTTACAGTTTTTATCTTTTATTAATTCATCTTGAAAACTTACAATATCATTAAAAAGTTTGGGGTCGGTAAAAGGATTTTTTTTTTTTATTCAATCTAAATCATTACAATTTTTAAAAATTAAATTAGGAGCAAGGGTGTATTAAATTGATCAAAAGTGAAAAAAACATTTTATTCAAAGACTGAGTAATGGCTGCTGAAAATTCAGCTTTGCCATTGCAGGAATAAATTACATTTTAAAATACAGGAACATAGAGAAAAGTAATTTTAAGTGATCATATTTCTTATTAGTATTTCGTTTTTTTTTTTTTTTTTATCATAAATGTAGTCTTGGTGAGATAACTTTAAGGGTAGTGTGTCACTTTAAACCTTTAATACTCAAGCAATGGTTATGATTTCTGATGATATCTCAAGTCATTATAACAGTAGTGTTAACAAATAAAGTTTGTAATTCTCATGCTTTTGATTACATCAGGGTTTTATAAGCAATGTACTAATCTTATTTGTGTGATATTTGTCATATACAGGCGGAAAGAGAAAAGACAACTGGTGATGGCTGGTTCAACATGAGAGCTCCTGAATTAACAGAAGAGTTCAAAAATGACCTGAAGGCACTTAAGATGCGCTCAGCCATGGACCCAAAGCGCTTCTACAAGAAGAATGACAGAGAAGGATTTCCCAAGTACTTTCAGGTTGGTTGGGGTAGGACTGGGCAATATGGCCAAAAAAAAATCATATCGGCATTTTTTGGCTGAAATGCGATATACGGTATATATCTCAGTATTTTCTAATTGGAAAAAAAAAAAAAAAAACATTTCACTATATTTGTTGTCAGTGCTTTTTTTTTTATAAACATTGTTTCATTGGACAACATTGGGCAGGATGTTATATATTATTATTTTTAATACCCTGCCCAATGTTTTCCAATGAAACAATGTTTATATTGGTGAAAACAAATATAGTGAAAGTAGATTGTGTGCGAAAATTAACACATTACAATCTAAAAACAAAAATAATGATTTTTAAAACAGAAGTTAAATTCACTAACTAAAAATGAAAGTAAACACAAGAGCATAGATTAATTGCATTATATTTTGATTACTCCATTACTGCCATCTGCCATCATAAATAGCCGTGCACCGTACATATCGCTTATTAAAAAAAAAATATATCGATATATCACACAAACTTGATATACCGACCAGCCCTAGGTTGGGGAGTCTTTATCAGCAACTTTTCCCCTCAAACAACTTTTCAAAAAGCCATTGTTCTATTCTTTCGAGTAAAGTTTTGATCTTTTTGTTTCAGGTTGGTACAGTGGTTGACAACCCAGTAGACTTTTATAGTTCAAGAATCCCTAAGAAACAAAGGAAAAGAACCATTGTTGAAGAGCTGCTTGCTGATGCAGAGTTTAGAAGGTAAGAAAACTGGCTGATTAGCTTTATATGCAGTAAACTGAGATAAATGATTTGTATTCATGAAAATGTTTTTTTTTTTATTGACTTCTCTCACTATTGTTTTAAATTAATTGTCATGTTCTAAAATACCTCCTTTTCAGCTATAACAAAAGGAAATATCAAGAGATCATGGCAGAAAAAGCAGCGCAGGCCGCTGGCAAGACGAACAAAAAGAAGCACATGTTCCACAAAAAGAAAATTAACAAATAGTTTCATAAGGCAAATCAGTTTTTGATTTTGAAATATGAGGCAACTATATTTTTTTAAATTTCAGTGGATCAATAAATGCTTTTTTTAATCATTTGCATTGCATGGGGAAAAAAAACTTTTTAGAGTTTTTTTTCTTAAATGGATCGAGATTGAAAGACTGACTGAAGAGACTGATCATTCCTCTCTGGGTTCACAATAAATTAAGTCCAAAATGATGTATTTTTCTTTTTACTAATGCTGTCATCATTATGGAAGTTAAAGTATGTTACACATTGTCAAGCTTCCACCACCCATACTGTTTCCTGACTTGATTTACCTGACATACGCAAATACACCAAATAACTGATTAAACATATCTATGGCTATTGTGTTCAGGTGCTTTGTCCGGGCTGTGATGCGTTTCTGTAGAGGTGCCTGTAGATTTTGCTCAAACTGTCCTCAAACACCGCTCTTTGCGCCTTTCCTGTGTACGCAGCTGCTCTGTTAGTCCAGACTGTTCCATTGTCTAAATGAACAGATGGATCTCCAGAAAGAAGCCTGCAGTATGGACAGGACACAATGTTTATGGGAATGTCAAATTAAAATGTATAACTGCATATTCCACTGCAACTATGACAAGCTCACATTTTCAAGGCTAACTATAAATGGCTAAACATTAAATTATTTAGCCATAACTCGTTAATAGTAGCCTATACAAGACTCAAGCTCAAACAATGATGTTTTTGTTCCATTAATTTTATGTGCAATTATAAACGTTACATGTGGAAAACATACCATAATATTTTATAACATTCTATTATATATAGCCTATATGTGTGTGAGACCCATTCAAATTCAACTGCTTTTATTTCCAGCTAATTTCTTTATAATATATGCTTTTATGTATATACATGTTGAATGTAAAAAGTTCAACAATTGCGACATAAAACTGCAGATTAAGACTCCCTATTTTACAAAATATTTTTTATATATATACACACACACATCACCCAAAGGAAAGGTTCTTTCAATTTTAATTTAGGCTAGAAATCCTAAACGGTTTGAAATGAGGTGGTTTACCTGTCCTTTGACAGCCGCCTGTCAATCACTGAGTCACGGTGGGTGGAAACACGTAAACTCTGTCTGAACCCCTCCTCCTCCTCACTCTCTTCATCCTGACAACACACACACACACACACTTTAGTCATGAAAATATAAACATAAATATGTGTATATAGTAGTATAGTATATATAGTATATATACATAAATAATGCAATAAACTGTTTAATTATAATATGGTGAAATTAGCACAAAGATATGTAGCACTGCCGAATATCCCAAACTAATGATTTTTTCCCCAACAATCTGCTAATGCAACAAAGAGTGAAACTCTCATAAAAGCAAATCTGCTTGATAAATTTTTTTTTAAAGAAATCCCAGTCCTTCTCTCTTTTTAACTCTGGAGTGGATTACACATTTCACTTCTCGAGCTGGGCTTCAGCCACGCAGCGCTTGGCACCCAACTGTGTCACTGTGGCATCTCTTCTCTCTCTCTTCTGTCTGTAAAAGATGAGCCTGTAACAACAGCCATCAGCCTGCATACCTCCCTCCCAGTGTACATGCACTCTTTTTTTTCCTCTAAGGGAGGATTTGGGGAAGCTTTAGAGTAATTAGAACTCTTTCGCTTTTCTTTCACGTCAGGGTGTTCCAATGAAACATGGTGTGGGCGGTGATGCATTTAAGCGGCCCACAACTCAAGCGAACAGAAAGAATGAGCACGTAAGGTGATTACCTCGTTCACTTCCTGGGAGACAGTGGTGGCACATCCTGACACAATGGATGTGAAGAATACAGAGTGCCTGACAGAATCAATGGAGGATGTTTGAAACACTGACATGTGCCGTAACGAGTGTTTTGGAGAATGCTTCTGCATGGGTTAATGTGCGCATTGAATGACAGCATTACATGCAGTTGCGATCTCAGAGACGTACAAAAGAAAGCTTGCAGCGAGGTCCGTGGATGTCTAGGATTCTCTGCACTCGTTTGTGGATCTCCTCCGACGCTTTATACTGGAGTAATAGCTGATGGAAATTCAGCTTTGCATTTTTTTATATTGTAATAACATTTTGCACGATTACTGTTTTTTTTCTGTATTTTTGATCAAATAAATGCAGCCTTGATGAGCATAAGAGACTTCTTTAAAAAACATTACAAGTCTTACTGATCCCAAACTTTTGACCGGTAGTGTATATATAAAC
>NW_015505195.1:896206-1006943 GCF_001515645.1 Sinocyclocheilus grahami
ATTATATATATATATATATATATATATATATATATCATTTTAAATATACATAATTTAAAATATATATTTGTATTTTTCTGATTATGTTTCATGTATTGCTTATTGTATATATGAGAGAGAGAAAAATCTTTAAGAATAAAAATGAAGTTGAAAAAAATTAAAGGGAAACCAAAATCTATACTGAAATAAATACCAACAATACCATCTTAAACCACTAGTCTGTGCTGTCGCCCTTACATTGGAGCTCTGTCATCTTGGGAAATACGACTTGAAAAAAATTCAGACCAGTTAAATCATGAAGTTAAATCACAAATACACGTACAGAGACATTTATCTCCAGCCCTGTAGCAAATGCTGATATTTTCTTTTTATGCATCTAAATATGCCACAAGAGAGAAGCTCAGATGAGGAATTACCCAAACATTTGAGCCGTGTCCTTGGGTTTACAATATCAAAACCTGTGCGTGAATAAACTAGCAATATATTAACTCACTGAGCTTGTTAAAAAGATAGAAGAAGAGAATTAATTAGAATTTTTATGAAAAGGAATATAGAGGTAAAAAGACCAGCAGATCTGTATGAAAGGTCATGCATCACTGTGGTTCTTTATCTTTAATGGCCGTGGGCCATAAGATGGTCTTTATAATTACCATACAAGAAGGCCAGAGAGGGCCAGTCTGAACTTTTGAAACCATAATTTCTTTCACTTCCCCCCATCAGCAGCTCAAAAAGTCGTGCCTGATCTGTCATTGTGTGAATCTGTGGAGCGAGCCTTAATCTCCGGGCCTGTGACTCCGGTCATGCTTTCCATTGACAATAGTATCACACATTTCCCACAATTTACTCTCAAGACTTAGATTGTCTATTGATTTGAAATGTTTGCTCATGCTCGTGCGGAAAAGGTGCCGGTGGTAGAGAGACTAGCAAACAAACAAACAAACAAACATTTGGCGGTTTCGCAGCCGATGTTCAGATCAATGACAAGGGTCTCTCGGAATTTATTAAACTGTGCGTCGGGTCAAACGCATTAGATCTCACTGAAACCCAATCAATAGCATTTCCCCTTGTTTTCTCAGCAGCTTTTCCCCCTTCTCATAAGTAATGAACAAACATGACCAAACATCAGATTCTGTCATTTGAAAGTGAGGCAGTAAATTCATCTTGTCTGTTGTGTGTGATCACAATATAGATTTGTGGAATGGACGCTCTGTTTACTGGGCTTTGTTTTTATGAGCCGCACATTTAGTCAATACCACGTAATTGGAAATTCACAGGAAAAGGGCGAAGGGGTAGCACTAGTTTCGCTCACTGCACCTTTATAGTTTTGAGAAAAATGCATATAATAAAATATGTATTTTGGCACAAGCATGACATATAATAAACATATTGGAAGGATAAGTAAGTATAATGCGTATGTACGTTGGTCCTAATGAAAAAAAAACAAAAACAAATAAATCCAATGACAAAATCGAACAGGATGACAAGAACAAAGGCAGTCTGCGTTAAATTGCTTTGCAGCAAACAGTGTAAATGCAGAATAAGTTGTGTTAAATGTACCGTTCTCTCATGGAAGAGCGGGTCAGGACTGGACTCTGATCTCGGAGCGTGCTGGACACAGGGGTGGAATGATTTTTGGGGGATTTATTTTGAAAACTTCTGGCTGTCTGCGTGGATGCCACCCCAAGAGATATAGTGGAGAAAACAGGGTCAGAATGGGCAAGGATTCCCGTACATTAATTGAACTGTAATTTGTTCAAACCAAACACTTTCTAACTTACATGTGACGGCTTTGATCTAAAACTTCCAAGGAGAGAGGGATCTAGAGACATTTTGTGGGAAAATATGGTAAAATGCATCCTCCACAACACACAAAAACACAGCTGATAACACTTTATAATCAAGAATCGATTCAAATACTCAAAAGAAGGATATCTCATTTAAAAATCTAAATCATTTACTCACTGACATGTCGCTCCAACCTGACTTTTTTTTCAGAACACAAAAGAAGCTACACTACTGTTCAAAACTTTTTTTTATTTTAAAGATTTTTAAAAAAAAAGTTAAATTCTCACTAAGACTGCATTTATTTGATCAAATGTAAAACAGCATTTAGAGTAAAAACAGTAAATTATTGTGAAGTATTACTGCCGTTTTAAGATGTTTTCTATTTTAGTATATTGTAAAATCTAATTTATTCCTATGATGGAAAAGCCATTACTCCAGTCTTCAGTGTCACATGATCCTTTAGAAATCATTCTAATATGCCGATTTGATGCTCAAGAGACATTTATTATTATTATCAATGTTGAAAAACAATTGTGCTGCTTAATATTTTTGCGGAAACTGTGATACATTTTTTTCAGGATCCTTTGGCGAATAACAGTTAAATTCTCACTAAGACTGCATTTATTTGATCAAATGTAAAACAGCATTTAGAGTTAAAACAGTAAATTATTGTGAAGTATTACTGCCGTTTTAAGATGTTTTCTATTTTAGTATATTGTAAAATCTAATTTATTCCTATGATGGAAAAGCCATTACTCCAGTCTTCAGTGTCACATGATCCTTTAGAAATCATTCTAATATGCCGATTTGATGCTCAAGAGACATTTATTATTATTATCAATGTTGAAAAACAATTGTGCTGCTTAATATTTTTGCGGAAACTGTGATACATTTTTTTCAGGATCCTTTGGCGAGTAACAAGTTCAAAAGAACAGCATTTTTATTTATTTTTTTTAAATAGAAATCTTTTATAACATTATACATGTTTTTACTATCACTTTTGATCAATTTAATGTGTCCTAGTGGAGTATTAATAGTAGTGTATTTTGAAGAACTGTCTTTGTCCATACAATTAAAGTCAGTGGGATCCAAAACAACACTGGACCCCACGAGTCATTCCTTTTTCAAAATATCTTCTTTTGTAAAAGAAAGTCATACAGGTTTGGAGCAACATGAGGATGAATAAATGCCACAAATAGATATGTAAAAACACAAATATTATAGTAACCTGTGTGGTCTGTGGTGTAGCTCCGTGATTGCAGACGTAGGGGGCTTCTTTTAGTAGATGACTGAGACATAAGACACATGGAGGATTCCATCAGTGGCGTGTTTGGGCTTCGGGGCACCTGCAAACAGAAGATGCAATCAGCTACGCTGCCCATTAAAAGAGAAATACTCGCTCATCTCTGATTTAGCAGGTGAAGCGACGTGCATCAACACTCCATTGACACACGGAGTATTGATTATTCAAATGAATTTGACTTTCATTTCAGAGTTAATCACGTTTTTCTAGGAAGGTGAAAGTGAGGAGAGAAACTTCAGAGGGAAGTTACTCAGACTCAGGTGTCTTGTGTATAAACTCAACTCTCAGACTTCAATTAGTCCAATTGAACTTCATTTAAATAGTAAAGTGACCAAGCGAGTTAATGAAACAAGCTATTTAGTTTTCGTGCAAAACAAGCGTGCCGACTTTAAACACACATAATATAATCTGCTGAAATAAGAGGGAAGAATTTGCTAATCACGGCCTGACTCTTAATTACTTAGGTTAATTGTAGCCTGGGGATTTTCTTTGAAACGGCTACCCACTTTTTAAAAGGCCTGTGACAGAAAATGCCATGATGATATCAGACACAAATCCAAGAGCTGCCTTTTATCCCATGACAGCTTTGATATTTGCACCCCAGGATGTACTGTTGTTTTAGAAAACATGGAAAAGAAGCAAGAGGGGGAATTTATGCTTTTACTTCAGTCACAAAAACCAGTAAAGATTTTGACACGGCTGTCTGTCTCCTGTAATCAACATCCTCAGAGAAGAAATATTACAATTCACCTACATGTTAACAACATGCAGCTGAACTGAGCTACTGTTCCGTGTCACCGTGATCATTAATCAAAGATGAAAAGTACACAAACTCTGCTTGTATTGTTTCATCAGTCAATATGACCCACCACAAATGGAGCCCGAGGGACCGTCTCTTTTTTAAATGTGTAGGGCCCCAGTTTGAGGTTGCTGAGTCGTTGTCTGGCCTCCTCAGACAGCTGACACATCTTGCGGTGGGTGTAGGGTGAAGGAGCACGGCTTTGGGATGACACGGTTGGCTTTTCGTATCCACAGGATGGCGCTGTGACTGGCTTCTTCTTCTTCTTCGAGTCTGCAGGGCAAGTACTCACACTACAGGGCTTACTTGAGGAACGACCACATGACTGGATAGGAACAAAGACATATTCACTGAAAATAATTCATAGTTGCAGTGTTACCATTAACTGAAATTAAAGGGATAGTTCACCCAAAAAGGAAAATTCTGTCATTAATTACTCCCCCTCATGTCGTTCCAAACCCGTAAGACCTTCGTTCATCTTCGGAACACAAATTAAGATATTTTTGATGAAATGTGAGAGCTCTCTGACCCTCCCATAGACAGCAACGCAACTGTAATGTTCCCAGGTCCAGAAACGTAGTAAGGACATCAGTAAAACAGTCCATGTGACATCAGTGGCTCAACCTCAGTTTTGCGAAGCTACGAGAATATTTTTTGAGCGCAAAAAGTTTTTCCAACAATTCTTCTCCCCCGAGTTATGTCTTCCGCAATTTTAGAGAGTATCACAACACATACGCACGCTTTCCCTTAAGCATAAACAACGCCGATTACGCAGATTACGTTCATGCACTCGTTTTCTCCCCTGAACGTAAACAACGCTGATTACGCTCTTGGGTACTCTCCAAAATGGCAGAAGACGTAACTCGGGGGAGAAGAATTGTTAAATAAATTGTTATTTTAGTTTTCTTTGAGCTTAAAAAGTTGAGCCACTGATGTCACATGGACTGTTTTACTGATGTCCTTACTACGTTTCTGGACCTGGGAACATTACAGTTGCGTTGCTGTCTATGCAGGGTCTGAGAGCTCTCATTTCATAAAAAATATCTTAATTTGTGTTCCGAAGATGAACGAAGGTCTTACGGGTTTGGAACGACACGAGGGTGAGTAATTAATGACAGAATTTTCATTTTTGGGTGAACTATCCCTTTAAAGCTAAAACTATTACAAAATTGTTTTTGTTAATGAAATAAAGTTTAAATAAAATTAAATTAAACAAATATCAGATGAAATTGGTAAGAGTTAAAGTACTACAATTACTAAAACGGAAATTTAAATAAATTGAAGCGAAATAGAAATATAAAAAAAGAGAACAAATAAAGATGGCAAATGCACATAAAACTAAATGTAACTAAAATGTAAAATTTAAATTGAAAACAAACAAAAAAAGCTATTTCAAAATATTAAGAAATACTACAATAGTATGTAAATAATACTAAAATAACACTAACAGTTGTACATGAACAACATTTCATTCAAAATATTAAAATAAAATATTCAGTCAAAAATAATATTATATATATATATATAATATTATTTTAAGTCGAGATTTAATTAAATTAAACTAAGTGGCTTTTTCTCCTTTTATTCTTCTTTCCCTCTCTCTTTTCTTTGGACAGAGGGACAAAGAAGCCATTTTAAAGCAGGAGTCGTGCTTGTCTGATGTGATTAGTGGCTCGGCTGGTGTTGGTAATGGAAGATAAAGCCGGATGTCCTTGAAACAACAAAGCCAGCACCACAAGTAGCTTATTAAACAAGAAACAAGCACCGTTCAAATGCATGCAAATCACACAGAGAAAGCCCGCTTTACAGAATGCCGTGTCAAGTCCGAACTAGAGAGATCCACAAAGGGAAGACTCGCACATGAAACGGGCTCAATGAGATGGTCAACAGCAGAAGCGGTCTAACGAGAGTCTGAGAAACTTGACATGAAGGATACAGACTCAATCAGCGAATCTAAACGGACTGAGAGGTCTGTGAGCATTTAATGGAAGAAACAAATTGGACCAGTCAAGTCCAACTGATCAGCGCCGATCCGAGTAGAAACGAGCCAATTCTCTGCAATTACCTGCATGGTAAAAAGAACATCCTGAAAGGGGGCGTGAGGCCACTAGAAGGACAGCAGAAAGTGGCACAGATGGTAACAGACAGTTTGATTGACAGAGAGACCCATTGTACTGCTATGTACATCTAAAAAAAGCCTTCATTTGATCCTTTTCGTTTAAACCTCAGTGTTTCTTTTCATTTAGCATCACAAATAATTGCTCTGTTCCACAACATAATGGGCAGAAGCATCATGCAGCCGTTTCAGAAGCCAGGCGCCTATGTAGGCAGCGCACTAGCTTTTGGAACGGAGCAAATACCAGCTGCAATATAATGGCAATAATAAAAGCGCTGAGACTCACAGACATGGCAGGCTGACCATGTTTCACATCACACTCCTCAATAATAGACGTCGTTGAAAACTCCACTTTGGGAGAGATTCCCTGAGGGAACGAGACAGGAGAGATAGAGAGCAGAAAAAAAATTACAAAACTTTTCGAATGATGAAAAGACAGAGGGCAAATGCAGATAATAACACTCTTGGCAGATCAATTTACCAAAACAATCTACGTCTTCAAGCAAATAGCAGGAAAATGGGACCGGCTTTTAAGATGCATCAGAGATATGACAAAAACGCTGAGAGGAAGACACACGCACGGGGAAGGAGATGGATCTCTTCATCAGAATCTCTCTCTCTGGGCCAGGGCTTCTGGGAGTCAAACGGGGGCCTGGATACAGAAACTCCCGGGTGTCTTCTTCAAACGTGGCCAGGATCTCACCCTCTGCACAGTCAAATAGAAATGCATGATGGAATGGTGAATTCTGTCCGTTTTTCTTGACAGCTCTGGGTAGTTGTTTTTGGCCAATAAAGTGGTTTCTTTGCGTTTTAAAGTAATAACGCAAAAGAAACTAATGAGTGTCAGATTGTGTGCAAAAAATAAAATACAAATTTAAACCCAAGAGACCTCCATTGAAAGCAGCATGATTTATGCATTCTTTAATGAGAGTGCTCGGTCCAATAATGTATGTATTCCCCTGCTGATGTTGGTTAATTTTTGAAATTATACTAGCAGGTCTGAGAATTCAGCCGTTGCGTCAACTGCTAAAGCTGGAGCCTTCAATCAAAGCCGAGCTCAAATGTAATGTTTTCAGTTTACTGCACTATTTTGGAGAACTCAATCTCCAGCCTCAAATATCTGTCAGTGTTACAGCTGGAATGGATGTGAGATCTTACCTGGAGGAATGAGCTGAATGAGCTCTAAAGATGTTGTATCATCTGCAGTGGAGGAAAACCACATGATGGAAAGCTATATAAAGTTTATCGATCTGAGGTTTATGAAAGAACACAGGACAAACTGAAGACAGCCAAAAGGATTCTTACTCTCCAGATGCTCAGCTACAGCAGCCGGGTCAACTGCTCCCACAAAGGTCTGTCGAAGAGAATGGGAGAGGATAGAAAACAAAGAAATCAGATAGTAAGATAGCATGTGTCACAGGCTGAAATTAATCAAAGCCATTTTAATAAAGTCTTACCTTCACAAACACCATTTTTTCATGTAGCCGCAGAGGGAAAACTGGAGGGACACACTTGGACTTCTGATACTGGCCCATTATCCGAACACTCACATAAATGTCTTCTTGGGATGGTAACACTACCCCTGGACAAGTTATCTATAGGGGGAAAAACATTAAAGGGATCATATGATGCGATTTCAAGTTTTCTTTTCTCTTTGGAGTGTTACAAGCTGATTGTGCATAGATAAGATCCCTGAAGTCTCAAAACCAAAGATATATTCTTTATCAAAGTTAAGACTCTGCCACACCCCCCCTAAAATGGCTCGTTCTAACACACCCCCACATATCTACCTCACTATGTGGAAATATTTGCATAATGCGGCCCAAATGTTCATGCAAAGTCTGTTACATCAAATACACAAAATAATGATCTTTAAAAAAAGCATTATATGACCCCTTTAACATGGTCATTTTGCACCAAATTTTATACCATTATATTTTATATCAACTTTCACACACAATGCCGCTCTTTTAGCTTTCTATTAACAATGCCTCTCTTTTGAGCTTTCGATTTATCAAAAAATCCAGAACATTTTTTATCACAGTTTCGACAAAATATTAAGCAGTACAACTGACAAAATGTTTCTTGAGCACCAAATCAGCACATTAGAATGATTTCTGAAGGATCATATGACACTAAGTATGTAATGTATGATGCTTCTGTAATGGATGATGAAAATGTAGTTTTGACATCACAGGAATAAATTACATTAAAATAGAATTTTAAAATACATTAAAATAGAAAACAGTTATTTTAAATTGTAATAACATTCACAATATTACTGTCTGTTTTTAGTGTATTTTTAGTCAAATAAATGCAGCTTTGACATGAAACCTGAAAAAAATCTTACCGACCACAACTTATCATTTTACACAAACTTACATATTAGATAATAAATATCAATTCATTGTCATTCCACATTGTCTTGCTTCTCTCCGAATGTAAATCAACCACTTCCTCTTCCTAGTCACGTCATGTGGATGTCTGAGAAGTGATCATTTCGATAACAGTATTAAAATAATCAACAAAAAAATCCTGGAGATCAGAAGATACTTTTTTTTTCATATTCATGATGCAGTATAGGAAAAATACAAGATCGGTCTGAATTCAAAACTAACACATGCTAACAGCTTGTCTGAAAATGGAGGAGTTTGCATTTGCATTGCTTCAAATAAGCACATCGGAGACTGGAATGAATGCAAGAGCGTTTATTAACATGGCTCTGCTTTTTTGCAACTTTGACTGATTGCTGATGGACTGACTCAGTCATCCGTGATAGCCACTTGTTGCTAACAGAATGCTAACACGATAACTTCTATCATAACACACGCAAACAGGAATATTTATGTTGTTGTTCAGCGAAAAAGGCAGAATGGGACGCGGGCTAATGTACTTACAGATTGGATATCCAACTCGACAGTGCATTTGAGCGCTTTTTGTCTCATTTGTGAGGCTGAAGGCTTCTTGGGCGACGTTAGTCCACCCATGTTTTTTTTTAATTTGGTTGCTATGACAACAGCCCAAGCGGCCTCTGCTTTGAAACTGCGAGGAAATGACGACACGATCAAGTGACTAAACAAATAGAAAATCTTTCAAATAAACATAGAGGAAATAAGCTATTGTTTTCAAGGCGGAAGGCAGGAGTTCAGCTAGAGATGAGTTCAACACTCCCTAAAACAATAGTCTGAAAAATAAAATAAATTGTAAAATAAAAAAAAAATATATATAATATACAATTAATATTTGTACACATTTTGTTTGATTTAACCTTTACGTTTATTTAATTTTTTTTACGTATATTTACGTTTTATCTTTTTTAATTTATTTTTTACTGTTTATCCTAATGTACTCTCATGGTTATATCTGAAAATCGTTAAAACCAATTAAAAATAAATAAATAAAATAAAATAATTTTTTTATTTCTCTAAATTTAGACGTAAACTATGGATGGCTCCTCATTTTCATGGTTAGATATTTAAAACTAAAGCTACAGCTGCTGTAGCTTTAATAATAGTGAAATAGATTTCCTTTTTCAATTAATAATCATTATTTGCGATAACTGAATGAATTACTTCATAAAACAAATAACTAAAATTAAAAGAGCAGTCTTAACAGGATATTTCTAAACAGGACAAAAATTGTTAAATGCTGAAGGTTTAACCCAAGATTTGAGTTAACTCTGTCAATCTTGTAAAGATTTGGTAAGAAAATGCACAGTTATGAGTGTTTGGTCTTTCAGAACAGCTGCATTTCAAGTCAGAAGGGGCCAGGAATGATTTGACACATGAGGACATATTCAGACATGGGTATGTGAAAAGTAATGACTATTTTTCAAAATGTAGGGTGAAGGGAAGTAGAAATTCTAAAAGTGGGGGACATTAGTTCATGAAGTCTCCGTTTTAAGCTGCTTATAATGATGTCTAATGAAGGAGCTGGCCTCGAAGTGAACCATACCACTGATGTGCTGAGACGGACCTCACAGAGAATCACAGGGGCCAGTTAACTTGTACACAGGAATGGACCATGTTGATGTTTAAGAAGGGAAATGCAAACAGTTCACAGCAGCCTTAGGGCAATTAGGATGTGTTTGTGGCTGTGAGGTGAGCCAAGCATAAAGGACTAATGGTTTGAGGCTCTGGTTAAAATGACAGCGCAGTAGGGAGGGGAGGCTCTCCATAAGCACAAATGCTTTTAGGTATGACAGTGCCATTACCTGTGTGTGTGTTTGTCGAGATTCTGTAGATGAATGTGTTTTCTCATTCACATTAGCTTTCGCCGTCTTCTCTTCTACCATCTAAAATGCAAGTCATTTGTTATTGCCTTTTCTGACTGATTACCTCAGTTATTCCGAATGACTGGCCTGAAAAATACACACTGCTTTTCACACCTCTTGACTGATAGCTTGAGCCATTCAGTATTTTTGCACCCTCACACTGGGTTCTGTGTGCATTCATTGTGTGTGGACAGATCAGACTTTGTTTGGAGACACTGTGTTACAGGTTTAACAGACTCTGTGTTAGAGTACTTTGGTGAACAGCAGACAATGTGTTGATGCTTATTGCCCTGAGATTATGATGAGAGGATTAAAATGCATTGTTTTTTAACAGCATTTCAAAATTACTTCTGCTGGATTTTCCTATAAGCACTTAATAATACACTGGAAAGCCATTTTTTATCAAACACTTTATTAGAAGCAAATTTATGAACACAAAGCATGAATATAATAAACCATTACAGGTCAACTGCTTTATATTTAAGCAATTTTCAAACATTCAGGTTTGAAGAAACAACTCAAGATGACTATCTAGACAATTAAAGAATTCATAAAAGTAATCACTTTATCAGAATGAGTACAGCTGAGTGAAATACAATTTCTGAACTGATAGCAGGCAACTCCAAATGCAAGGCAAAGAAAGTAGTTGGTATTCAACAAAGCACTGAAAAAACAATAAATGTAGCCAGTGGGATAATTTACAGTTGATGTTTTCTCTGTGCAATATCTCACAAGTGAGAATTAATACCGAAGACTTATTCACAGTTGTTGAGTCCTATCACCACATAAAAACTTAGACAACAAATATCTGGTGGATTGCTGTGGGCTGATATGAAAATGCAATTTGCAAGTGGACTGTGGTTCACAACGTCCTAGTCGAGGTTGTGATGCTCACTGAGGTACCGTACAGTATTCCTTGTTCTCTGTGTGTTCAGTAATCCCTGACTCCATGGGGTTTTCTGTCACCTTTAACCTTCCCATTTCCAGCATTGTTTCCTTGATAACTGGTGGATGTTCCATCGAAAGGGCTGAAAGTCAGAAAGGATGTTTATTAGAGGAGTTTTGTAGGAATC
The DNA here is from genome assembly GCF_001515645.1 of Sinocyclocheilus grahami. Taxonomy (NCBI): domain Eukaryota; kingdom Metazoa; phylum Chordata; class Actinopteri; order Cypriniformes; family Cyprinidae; genus Sinocyclocheilus; species Sinocyclocheilus grahami. The sequence continues at coordinate 907,556 of NW_015505195.1, forward strand.
AGAAGTTCAGGGTTGATGAGCCACCCCTTGTTTCGAGGTAACCATATAGAAAATAAAGCATGTGACAGTATTTACAGGAAGAGACGATCATTTCATTTATCTGTGAGTGCACACGGTGAAAGAAGAACATAATATATATGTGAATTCCATATTATATGATGATTAAGAACAGGGATTTCCCAAAAAAAAAGGGAGGGAGGGGGGGTCGCGAGTTGATGAAAAGCTAATAATTAAATCATGAAAATGTCAAATTCAAATATAAAATTGAAAAATAAAACAAAAATAATAATAAAAAAGATAAATTATTTAATTTGTTTAGTGCATGTGGCTTTCAACTGAGCATGTGAATGTGTTGTTCAATTATTAAAATATTAACTTCTATACTAAAATATTTCAGTTCAAAAAGTTTGGGATGATGGAAAACAAATGTTGAGATGCATTACAGTTTAGCTGCTCTCATAAGAGGACATGTAAAAACTAAGCAAAAATCTGCAAGTTATCTGTTGTGTGAAGCATTTAACAAAACATTAAGTGGTATTAACAATTTAAGCCAAAAAATTTCTCCTGATTAAATATTGCAAATATGAGAGTCAATTAAGTAATAAAAATAGCTCATCTTATGGAAAGTGTCTTTTAGTTGGACTGTAGTATAAACTCACTATCTATGCAATATTATTCATAAGGATATGGAAAACAAAAACAAACCCAAGATCATAGACATTGCTGTGAGATGACGAAATATGTAATTGCACCTGTTAATGTGTCCTGTGAGCTTGCTTTCATCTATCAGGTTGTTCAGTTTGTAGTAATCCAGGAAAGTTCGGGCCACGTTTCTACCAAGCTTCATGTCTGTATGAGAAAATTAAGGAACCTTCGAGATCACATTACACAGATAATTACTGTACAACTACTGCACCTCTCAGCTGTGAAAACACTGATTTAAAAAAAAAAAAACACAGATATTTTTTTTTTTTTTGCTCAGAAAAAACAGCAATATAAAGTGACCTTCATATGCAAAAATATTCGTCTTTTGACTGTTTTATTGTCATTGGTAAAAACTTGCCAGCATTTAAGAGTCAAATACCCACGGCAGCAGTCTGTCTCTGTATTCCTAAAGAGACAGTCGACAACAAAGCAATATTGGAACGCCTCCTAGGCCCCGGCACAGTTAGAGCGTCAGATGCCTCAGAACCTTTAAATCTCTGTTCTGACGTGTCACTTTTAATTGAAAAATAAATAAATAAATAAGAGCCTGATTTTCTCCAATCTCGTACCAACGCGACCATTTGCAGTAAATAACTGGCCAATACCCAGCAGAGCACTGCGGAGAGTAAATAAGCAGGACAGGAGAGCCAGCGCTCTCAAATCAAACGCCTCTCAGTCAAGTCAGCCAAAAGGAAAAAAATGCATCACATTCCTGCAGTTACTTACAGCCGGAGCTTTATTTAAATTCATGCATCTACTCCACAACCCCCCCCCCCACAAGCCTTTCTTCCACCGTGCCCACGTTACAGAGCACATCAATTACCAAAAGCACTGCATCAAAGAGCTGTGAGGGCACTTACAATGCAGCTGAAAGAGTGGGAGCCGCTTAACTCCAACAAGCCAGACGAACGTTAAACGGAAATCATTTTCTTTTAACCTAAAGGAATAGTTTAATCGCAAATGAAAATTCTGTCATCATTTACTCACCCTCGTGTCGTTCCAAACCCGACTTTTTTTCTTCCGCCGAACACAAAAGGAGATAAAGAATGTACTGCACATTTTTTCCATACAACTACACATAACGGAGACTGGAGCGTTCAAGCTAAAGGAAAAAAATGCATCTCATTCCTGCAGTTACTTACAGCCGGAGCTTTATTTAAATTCATGCATCTACTCCACAACCCCCCCCCACAAGCCTTTCTTCCACCGTGCCCACGTTACAGAGCACATCAATTACCAAAAGCACTGCATCAAAGAGCTGTGAGGGCACTTACAATGCAGCTGAAAGAGTGGGAGCCGCTTAACTCCAACAAGCCAGACGAACGTTAAACGGAAATCATTTTCTTTTAACCTAAAGGAATAGTTTAATCGCAAATGAAAATTCTGTCATCATTTACTCACCCTCGTGTCGTTCCAAACCCGACTTTTTTTCTTCCGCCGAACACAAAAGGAGATAAAGAATGTACTGCACATTTTTTCCATACAACTACACATAACGGAGACTGGAGCGTTCAAGCTTCAAAAAAAGATGTAAATGCAACAAAGAAGTAGTTCATATGACGACAACTCGGATGACATACAATATAATGATCATAAATGAACAGTGGACTGATGTCCAACTGAACAAATCATTGTTTTGAGTTGGATCTTGTTTTGGCTGATCTCGTCCACAAAAGTGGTCTGAATGACTCATTCCAAAATTGGCCTGATAAAGTTCACAAGTTCAATCACTGACTCAATGATCTGCTCAATGATCAGTGGTTAACATCTCACTAAAGATTAATATTATAAGTGAATAACAGCTTCCATTTGTGTTTGTTTCTCACAAAATATACATAAAGCATGAGTCATATGAACTACTTTTGTGATTCATTAGCTTCTGCATCTTTTTTGAAGCTTGAAAGCTCCATTACGAAAGTGAAAGAAAGTGACGTGTAGACAAGTATGGTGTCCCATACTCTGCATTTAACCCATCCAAGTGTTCACACATCGCAGTAGTAAACACACACATGGAGCAGTAGGCAGCCATTTTTGCTGCGGCACTCGGGAAGCAGTTGGGGGTTCGGTGCCTTGCTCAAGGATCTCACCGTGGTATTGAAGGTGGTAAAGAGCACAAGTCATTCACTCCCCCCACCTACAATCCTTGCCGGTATCAAGACTCAAACCCACAACCTTTGAGTTACAAGTCCAACTTGCCAACCATTAGGCCACAACTGCATTTACGTTATTTTAAATATATTCTTGTGTATTCCACAGATGAAAGTCAATCATACAGGTTTGGAACAACATGAGAAAAATGTTTTAAAATTTATAGGTGACATGTCTTGAAACTGTACATTTTTACAAGATTTCAAATAAAAGCTTGATCTTGTGATCTAGATCATACAGTCTGTGTGTTATGGACTGTGATGGATGTCTGTGTTGCAGGACACTAGCTCAGAACTGATGGTCCATCATGATCTGATAAGGAAGGTTTTCTCCAGCTGTGTGTTGTGGTTAACGGGCTGCTCTTTTGGGGCTGGACACTGTTGATGAATGAACACAGAGGTGTTATTTTTCACCTTTGGCTGTCAGCCCTTTACTGATGTTCTGAGATGACATGTCTGACTGTCAGGGCTGTTGAAGTGAAACAAGAGCCCTGGAAGAAAAACAAGGTGCAAAGCGATTCAGTCGTTTTTTATTTTTATTTTTCCAATTTCTTCCAACAGTCAAAAATCTCCCTGGTCACATAAATCCCAAGGCCATGGCTGGAATCCTATTAACCAAAGCTGTTAACTCATAAACAATCCCTCCTTGATGGGAATGCATCAACCAAAGGACTTTCTGTCATGTCTCGTGCATGTAAATGACACACACATATTCACACCCTAAATGACAATTCAATCCATTTTCTACTCTGATTTACTTGTGCACTACTGTGTTATTCATTACCGCATCAATCGCCAAATATATTATGACCATTTGTCAGTGAAATAAACAGGCACTCGACATGACCTTGATGAGCAGAGAGGTCAAAGCGTCTATGTTTAAATCTTCCATTTGGGCTCTCGGATCCAGCCGTTTGCTCATCACCCCCCCGCTCTCTGTGGCCTTGACAGCCACTGCAGTGTATGGAGCCATTCTGGGTTCCATCCTTCACCCAGCGGGCTGATGGGAACTCTCTCCATGACTCTAGCCCCTGTCTTCACACCCCATCTGGCCAGGGTTGCAAACACTGCAGCCCTCCAAAAACAACAGCTATTTTTGGATGCCAGGCAGGGAAGATGGCACGGTTTACTTTGAAAAAATGACACAGAAGACATGGCATTTCTGTTATGTTTCTAATGTGCACCGTACAGATTAAGCAATGGCGTAAAAGACCGCAAAGAAAATGGCTACTTCAATGGTGCTCAATTGGTTTTGCTTTGTGGTGACTCAACACAGTACCGAAATAGTTTATTATGCAAAATATTATAATATGGACATGTCTTAAAATAATAATAATAGTAAATTAAATTAAACACGATATTATTAAAAAAAAGAAAAAAAAGGAATTACTGAAATTTATAATGTTAATAACACTAATAATAAATGAAAATAAATATGACAATATTATAAGAAAATAAACTGAAAAATTAATGACTTAAATGTATAATAATAAAAAAAAATTAATGATTAAGATAACAGTATGAAAAAGTAAATAAATTGTTTGATTAATAATAATTAAAAGTTGTTTTTAAAAATAATAATACAAAATAATAATCATTATATCATCCAAAATAATATTACTATGCAAAATTAAACATGTTACATATAATAATAATAATAAATTAGTCAGATAATATTATGCAAAATTAAAAGTATTTTAAAATAATGATATGCAAAATTAAAAAAAAAAATTTGTTTTCTCAAATAATATTATAATATAATAAATAATAATAAATCCCAATTAATAAATCAAACATACGTTAATAATAATAATAATAATAAGTAGTTTTTATAATAGTTTAGCACTTCTTAGAACAGACCAGCAATCCATTTTTGATTTGCAACCCACCAGTCGAGAACCACTGGCCTGGTCTGGCAGAAGTAACAAAATATTACGCCAAAGTGTCCTCAAATCTCTCTTATCCATGACATCTTTGCTTTGACCTCGTAAAAACTTTCATGCTTCCCCTTGCTAAACAGAAATTCTTCCAGCGAGCTTGTGTGTGTGTGCGTGGAACCCTGACAGAAATAGCCCGGGACCCTGCCGTGTGCAGATGGCCTCTCCACTTGTGATGTCACATCATACCCATTTATAACAGGAAATATGTGATGGAAGGTCTGATGAGGAAGAGGAGAAGACTTCATCAGCATCACAGTTGTGAGCGGGACTCTCCTGTGCTCTGATTGGCTGTTGGCCACGGCCCAGCAACAACCAGAATGCATAGAACAACCTGGAAGCGGGGGAAATGCGAGGGACTGCCAGAATGTGGGATGTGGCCTGTGGAGGGCCGGAATTTTCCACCGTTCCACCAGAGCTGTTGCATAATAATGAAACATGAAGGTTAGGCATCCCGTGTCGTGAAGTGGTCACGATCACATAACAGATGCCAGACTGCAAAAATCATGAGACAGAATTACCCTTCACATTTAATCACTCAGATGTGAAGGGAATCCTAATAAATGGGGGAAGTTTTCTTTAGAAGTAAACAGTTTAACATCATGAAAATAACCCTATAAACCAGATGTTGTCAGTCATTTTTATAAAAAAAAAATGGGTCTGTGACTATTTCTCTGCAAAAATTCTCACAGGCATTAATTCTCACAAAAACCAACACATTTTACTCTACTATTCATTCTTTATCTATTTTATTATTACTAATGTACACATGTAAATGTCCAATCTTTAGTTGAAAGAGAACATCTCACCCCCTTCTGTAGCATCCAATATGGATTGTATTTGGTCTTAATGCAATCAAGAGTGCTGGATTCTGCACAAATAAGTGCAAGCTGACAGTACCAGCTGTTTTAGGGCACTCAGTCTGTGATTCTTATGCATATTTACCCTTTGCAGCAGCTGGCTAAGTTCACCTTTGTGTCTATTTTAGCCTGCATTTCACATAATATTTTATGAGATGCTGCATATTTAATACCTAGGAGTAACCTAAATGATTAAATATAAAGCAGTTTTATTTGTACCTTTATGAAAATTTACTATATGCATTAATAGAAATACAACACTTCAAAAGGCTGTAAAGTCTAAAATCTCAGCATGTGTCTTCACACTATGTTCCAGAAGTCTGGCGGTTTCAGTTAACAAATTAATATGCACAGATTTTTCTCAGATATGTCATAGTAAGATTAATTTGCACAATGTTTCACACTGTGCAACATATTGTGCAATTTTAAGTGTTTTTCATGTAAAGTTGATTAAAATACAGCTAATTCTCTACGTCTAAATAGAAATTCCAACAGAAATGTATGCATACTGTACATTGAGATAATGTGAGTAAATGTTTGGAAATAGCAGCATGAATTAAATAATTATCAAGCAGTCAAGTTTTCAAATGCTCTTTTGAGCTATAGAGCCTTCTATGACTTCAGTTTCCTGTGGGCTTAAATGGGTTAAACAGTCCGAGTCATTCATGCGTGTGAGGTTTTTAATGTCATCGGCATACGCTCGGATGTTTGGATCGATTTCCGTCTTTGTTGCGACTCAAGGACAGGTCTCCAAGGGGGTTGATGAGACAAGACGGAGATGGACCTTTCCATGGCCTGACAAATAATTTGTTTTCCAGACTGTGTATTCGCACGCAAACGCTTCCGCACAGACAACCGGGCAATGATGGCCCAATGACAAGAAACAAGGCACCCTGGTCTGGAGCCGGCCGTGTGTTAACAAGCAGACAAATTATGGACAAGAGTGGCATCAATAGAGTGGAGTGACAGGCCTGTCACTGGGGTGTCACAAAGTGCCAATTAACAATGCTAATTAAAACAGTAAACAAGAGCACATAAAGCACACGGGCATTATCTCCCCTCTGCTCAAACTCCCAGTAAGGACCTTTCGTCCGGCCTCTGTAGGGCGAAACCGAAGTTAACAGCTGTAGAGGACAAACTCGGGCTTTGGAAGTGCATTTGGCAGGAATCCGAGCAGGAAATTTTAATAATGCTTCCTAAGTGCCTCAACATTCATCTATGTAATCAAATACAACGTGTCACACACACATACATGCATCCAGACAGTCTGCATCATACATGATGTTACTCAGCAGACCAATCGCTGCCATTTTCCCATCAGAAGGCCCTGGTAGTGTTAATAGGAAGGAGATGACCATGAGCAGTGGTGCTAAAGGGCTGAGATGAGCTCTCTGGTATGAAGTATTGGCTTTAAGAGCAATGTAGATGTACAGTGTCTGGATTGGCCACAGGCCGGATGCGACTGCATCCACACAATCAAATCCATTTCATGCCATAAAGCTCTCAAAGACCAGAACACTGCCGTATCTGATGACCTCTCAAGACAATCAACTCCATAGATAGAGAGCGAGAGAGAACCATATCCATTCTGTTATGACCATTAGAAGTTTCTTAACTCACACTGGAAAACACTGAATACATCTAAGCCCATTTAATCCATCAGCCAAAGAGTATAAAACAATAATCTGATTGAGAACTGACAACTGATGACAGAAAATCTCCTTTCTAGACATCCAAATCCTTTTAAAGGGATTGTTCAGCCAAAAATGAAGTTCTGTCATCTTATATTCCGTTTTATATTCCTAACATTAAATTGAAAAGTGTTTAAACTGTTTTTGTCCATATAATGAAAGTCAATGGGGTCCAAAAAGCATTGGACTGACTTTCATTGAATGGACAAATGAGACATTTGCCAAGATTTATGTTCTATACAGAAGAAAGTAAGTCATGAAAATTTGGAACAACATAAGTGTGAGTAAATGACAATTTTATTCTTGGGTGAACGGTCCCTTTAAGTGTTCATAATAGTAAGTAATTAAAATCTTAATTTATCACTGCTGCAGACATGCTACGCATAAAAATTAGGAACAGTTAATGAGGCATTAAGAGTGCTGCAGTGAGGAAGCCACTCTGAAACTGTAGCTTATGAAGTTACAAGCTATTCATAATTTCATTTAAATACAGCCAAGCTAGCTTTTTTTTTTTTTTACTCACACTACAAGATAACAAAAAGTAGCTAATTACATTGAAGCTAAGGGGCATTATCTTTTAAACTATATAATTATCAGATTAAAAGATAATAAAGGCTGATTTAAGAATGAATTAGAGTGACAGCATCAAATTTAAATAAATACCCTGCCATGCCAAACCTTTCTGGCTTTTTTTTTTCTTAATGGAACACAAAAGGAGCAATTAACTGGTTGCTTTTTTCTATACAACTGCAATAAATAGAAAATTAAGCTTTCAAGCTTGAAATAGACACAAAAGCACGAAAATAACAAAAATGCTGCGGGAATGTTAACAGATAGCTTTTCAAGTATTTTAGACCTTCTTGACTCTTAACACTATCCTCAAAATCTGAAAGGCTGAGAAAAATGTTGGGTAACACTTTACAATAAAGTCTCATTTGTTAACATTAACTGCCTAGTTAACACAAACTTAAAAATTAACAATACTTATACAGTATCTCTTAATCGTAGTTAATGGTAATTTCAACATTTACTAATACATAGTTAGCAAACTAAAATAGTTAACAAACAATGCACAACTGTAATTTATTATCTAAGTCTAACAAATATTAATGGGTATTGTGAAAAATATTCCTCATTGTTAGTTCATGTTTGCTAACGCATTAACTAAAGTTAACAAATGAGACCTTATTGTAAAGTGTTACAGATTTTTGTTCCAGGATCAAGAAAGGACATTGATCCTGGAATATGTCTGTCTTAGGTTAATCACATTAAGCCTTCTGCGAAGCATGCATGTGATTTCCACAGTCTTGCTGAGGCCTGTGTATCCCTGCATTGTTGTATTACAGGTTACTGATAACTCAATTTTCTGGAGTATTTAAAGACCTCTCATCCTTTTTAGTTTGATTGATAGGGCTACATTTCAAATATACAGTATGAATATGGTCTTGTATTGTCATGTTTGAAATGCTATTATTTGGCATCCAAAAAAGGCCCTTCTTATGCTCTTTACTATAATTCAGGCCATTGTTCGGGCTGATCTCATGTCAGCCATTGGCAGTTAACTTGAGGACCAATAGAACTGTCTTTAGAAAAGGCTTTGACTGATGTTAAAGGCAGCTGGATCCACTGAGCTGCCTGATCCGACATTGTGCCTGTGCTGGATCACTTTATATGTACGGTTCGTTCTCAAGACAGCAGTGCAACATTTAAGCTCGCTGGATCCAAACCGAAGCGTCTGACATTGAAGGGCGGTGCTTGATTGAGTGGGACTTTTATAGCTTAGCCAAGGGATAACAGCTCTCTCAGTAGTCGTCTGTTGCCTAAAGGACAAAAGAAAATGGCACGGTCACCATAACACGGTGCGGGTTTTCTCTCTCACGCTCCTTCTCTCTCTCTCTTCATTGATGACGGGAAGTAGAAGACTTGTTAACCTGTCAGTCGGTAAAGGGCAGAGGCAAAATTATTATGAATGTCTCTCTGAAACATTCCCCATTTCGGGTGTCTAGCACTAAGCCTAATACTAAACTTTACCCAAAATATTCGTTCAAAAACCACATCTTTAAATGCCACTGTAATTTTAATCAATCTCCAAGCACAGCTTTGATTATGTCATTGAAGATATTCACACAGATATGATTTAGCCAACTAGAATATGTTTTTGGGTAAAACTTTGTTGGTCCTGGAACAACATCCCTATATATATATATATATATATATATATATATATATATATATACATACACAATCCAAGAAAAATGATTGCTTAACCCTGACCAGTTTGTCAAGTTTTGATGGATACCGTAATTAGGCATATGGAAGGTTAACTGATTAATCATTAAACAACAAAAGAATACTTTTCTGACCAATGCTAGTAATTCAAAACAGTACACAGTTTTAAAAATAAACCGCTAAACTGATGGGTTTACTATGTATGGCAAATTACAAACTAAAACAACATAATTTCATCCCTTAGGATGACTAGCTATCGTAATTCTAATCGATCCCCAAGCACACTTTGCTTATGTCAAGACAAATATCTCCAGAAAAAGTAAATCAGAATGGATGTGTCTGCACCACAGATGTCTGCTAAACTCAACAAACCAAAACTTTATTCAACATTTTCTGAAGTTCTTAGGACGATGGGCTCTCAAAGTGATTTGAAAGTCAGAGAGTGAGCTCGCTCCATCAAAGCATCCAGCTGGGTGTTGAACGAGATCCCAGACTCACTCGGCGCTCACCTGTTTTCGACATTCTAACGATGGTGTATCATCAGAACTTCTCTCTCACGTTTTCAAATGAATTCGGGAACAGCACGACTTGGACAAAAAGCATTCCATTATCCCTCATCAATTAAGTTGTTTGATTGCAGATAAATGACGATGAATATGAAGTGAGATTACTAACAAAAGGACATCATTAAACTGATCAACTTTAACAACAGTTTGGGCTGTTCTATAATTCAGTGATTCCCAATCAGGATGTACTTTTTAAGGAAATAATATATATATATGTGACCCTCGACCACAAAACCAGTCTTAAGTCGCTGGGGTATATTTGTAGCAATAGCCAAAATTACATTGTATGGGTCAAAATTATCGATTTTTCTTTTATGCAAAAAATCATTAGGATATTAAGTAAAAATCATGTTCCATGAAGATATTTTGCTAATTTCCTACCGTAAATATATCAAAACTTAATTTTTGATTAGTAATATGTAACCCTGGACCACAAAACCAGTCTTAAGTCGCTTGGGTATATTTTTAGCAATAGCCAAAAAAACATTGTATGGGTCAAAATTATCGATTTTTCTTTTAAGCCAAAAATCATTTCATGTTCCATGAAAATATTTTGTAAATTTCCTACCGTAAATATATCAAAACTTAATTTTTGATTAGTAATATGCATTGCTAAGAACTTAATTTGGACAACTTTAAAGGTGATTTTCTCAATATTTTGATTTTTTTGCACCTTCAGATTCCAGATTTTCAAATAGTTGAATCTCGGCCAAATATTGTCCTATCATAACAAACCACACATCAATGGAAAGCTAATTTATTCAGCTTTCAGATGATGTATAAATCTCAATTTTAAAAAAATGTACCCTTATGACTGGTTTTGTGGTCCAGGGTCACATATGTACGTGTATATACATATAATATCATAATAAACATTAGGGTTAGGTTAAAATAATTTACTTAATATTAAAAACTACTATTATTAATGCACTTAGAAAGATAAATATTGTTTTAAATGTTTTAATAAAATTTTTCAGTTAACACATTAAGCTCCTTATAAGGTAAGGTAACCACTCTCTATGCTGTCAATCTAAATGAATAAGAAGTCATAACCACCTGCAGCAGCTTCATACAGAGGAACCTTGCCGCCACAGGCATTAACCAGCTTATATCACCCGGGGGATGCTGTGACGACGATAAAAACCAGTTACAGGTTACCAACGACTGGGCCGTGCATCCATCATAAATTTCCTTGTTTTGTGTGGCATTACAGTTGGTGATAAATCATTAAATGTGTTAAATTATTCCCTCAGTGCTGCTGTTCTATATTGCCGATATGCTTGGTATAATGAGACAAAGGTGGAGCAAAAATGAGAGGAATTGAGCCATTTGACTGAAGGATCTTTCAATGTCTTCTGTCATGAAATACAGCTTTAGGGAGCATGGTGAGATCTCTATCCAGGTGGTGCCACTGTCAACATTAGCAGTACATTATGCATGTGTGTATAGGTGTGTGTTTGTTTAGTGAGGTTAGGAAAGGTGAATGAATTCCTTTGCAGTTAATTATAATGTTGTCATTGTTTTGGTTTTTATCGGGGAGTGAAGTCATGTCTGTAAAGGTCTCTGCTGATAATTTGCACGCTCCATAGACCTGCCAACTGGCCTGTAAAAAGTGGCATGTCACATTCTGGTAACCTCTTTGCCCCCAATCTTTGCACTACATACCCCGGCAAATACCCTTCCACTACTGGAGGCTGACACCCTCAACCCTCCCGTGCCACACACACACAAACTAACACAGCCTCCCAGATCTACAACGAAATAACCTTTAAAAAGTCATACCATATTCAGTTTTTCCTCAATTGTTTAGAATCTAAATTCCATTCTATTACACTAACAATTTAAAACCAGAGGTTTTAAAACCTTTTAATGCCAAAGACCCCAAAATATGATGAATGCCTTGCAAACGATATTTTCTAAAATATAAAGGTAGCTACAGAATATATTTTCAGAAAAGGGTTATTTTAGTATCACTGACATACTATTATAGTTTTGATTAATATTTTGAATCAGTTATTTTAATATTTTCAGTTTTCACTTTAATTTGAAAGTTTTAGCAATTTTATTTTGTTTTTGTCATTTTAGTAGTTTGTCTATATAGTTTTAATCAATTTTATTTCAGTTTTAGTTATTTACATCAAGTTAAACTAAATTAAAATGAGAAATGTTTCCTTGGATGAATTATTATTATTTATTTATTTTTTAACATTTTTTACTTTATTTTATTTTAATTAACATCTGTTTTATTTAAAGTAATGAAAATGTCTTTTTTATTCTTTTAGTTAACTATAATAATCCTGTTTTAGGTTCTTTTATGCAAAATTTATAGTTCTTTAAAAATTTTAAATATAAATATACAGGTGCATCTCAATAAATTAGAATGTCGTGGAAAAGTTCATTTATTGTTTTTGTTAAATGTGAGCCAAAATCATCATAATTAAATAACCAAAGACTTAAACTACTTCAGTCTGTGTGCACTGGATTTATTTAATACACGAGTTTCACAATTTGAGTTGAATTACTGAAATAAATGAATTTTTCCACGACATTCTAATTTATTGAGATGCACCTGTACAGTATATACACACACATAATGATATTCTCACTATATGAAAGGCTCATAAATGTCTGTGTGTGCCCAAATGTGTACAATGTTCTTCCGTGGCAGGTTACTCATTAGGCGCGTTTCCATTACCCTTCAAATTGCGCAAATTGAAATTGCGAATTGTAAATACGCCTAATGGAAACGCGTCAATTTTGCAAAAACGGCCATATATCGCAAAAATGTTTTTACGCTTGCATGAGGTGGTTTTTCAGGCAATGCGAAAAAGGATTAATTCGCAAAACTGCAATGGAAACGGCTTTTTCGCATTTACAGGTCACATGGCGTATGTCATATGATCATTCTTCAATGTACTATAACCTCCAAGAAATACTTCATAAGTGGCGCGCTCCAGTATAAGGGGCTTTCCCTAATATTAATACTTAGATAATTTACACTGCACACGACTGCGGTGCAGTGTGGCTCTGATACGGTCACTGAAGCTGATTGCGGCCACTCAGTGCTTGTGTTTATGTTTTTATACAGTCTATGGTTTATTCCAGCCGCACCACGCACGTTTCTGAAGCGGCTCTCTTTGCTGCTTCTGTAAAGATACACGCATAAGCCTCCTTTGAATAAATATAGCCAAAATCCGTCAAATCCCACCAAAATCCGTTGCCATGACTTATCGCGAGAGGCAAAAGGTTACGTTTTAGCCACATAACATTAGTTAATGGAAACGGCGTCATTTCGCAATACTTTTTTATAGACATTCAGAAAATATCCCCAAAGTTTTGCGCAAATCTGTAATGGAAACGCGCCAAGTGTTAGCTTGTGTTTTGCACAACTAATAAATAGCACAGCCCACAATCAGCTTTAACCTGTCGCTACTTCATGGCACAGCTGTTTTAAGTGATGGGGAAAAAATGCTGTTTCAAGAGAGGCCTCACAGGTAAGTTATGACTACAGCAAACTGTAAATTGCCTTTTTTGTTGTTTCTATCTTTTCTCTGTCACTAAGGGAAAATAATCTGCAAGGCTGTGGAGTAATTCTACATGGATGGGTTTCTTATTACTGCGACTGAAGCGGCTGGGCCTTGGAGATGACAGCCCAGCGAGGCAGCAGGCAAGCGGAGAGAAACAGTGAAAGCGATGAGGCATCAGTCAGCAGCTTTACTGCTCGCTCTGAGATAAACCCCCAACAAATAAATAAATTAATGCAAGAGACGCCTGTAAATATGAACGTCTAGCAGCTGGGTGCGTGACAGAGCGATACAGGGGTGAAACGCTCACACATGAGCGCGCACACACACACACGCTCAAAGTTCAACCAACCTTTTTCCGTTCACTAGAGGGCACTTTAGCTACACACATCTGGAGTTTGCATAGACCTTTTAGCCTTCGAATTCACTCCTTTATATAAAGTGGATTTTAACCTCGCACAGAGCACAAAAAAAAAAAAATAATAATAATAAAATACCAGTTTCCCAATCGCTCTCTGGTTCTCTATTCATTGAGAAAGTATTATCTTACAAAAAGGTGTTGATTTAGGGTCTTTCATCTCAGCCCCCCTAAATATCTGTGATTAACTAAGCCATACATTCTTCAGTAATCAGTCATTGAAAGTACTTATTAAATATTATTTATCCATCTAGTCAGTGCTGAAACCGGTCAGAGCTGACTCTGAGTGGCAATAGTTGACAAGCGCACACACCTGCACACAAGTGTGTTGTGTGTGTTCCGGGCAATTGTTTTAGTTGTTGTTTTAAATTTTAGGTATTTCAAGTCAGCCAAACATGATTCAAACTCCCATCCTCTTCCAATTAAAGGAATAAATATTCTCTAAATGAGTCCACCAATTGCCCCTGATCTTACTAATGGATTGTATACCTGTTGGTGTTTGCACAGAAGTAGATCTACATCCTCACACCACATCCTCATTGACACGACTCAACGACAAGAGCGTTTCGGCGCACTTCCGTTAGCCAGCTGACGTCTCTCATGTGTCTAACAGCCAACAGGGTCAACAAAGCCTCGCTCTCTGATAACGATTCCTGAAATAATTAAGAGATCAATGAGTGAGCATTGCTCTCGGTAAATAAGGGGATAGAGTTGTATGACCAGCATGCAGCTTAAACGCAGGGAAGAGAGCCAAGCTTCAATAGAGTGACATTATCACCCCAACCTTCATTATCGAACCATGACACCACCCCAGTATGTCGCTTGGTGCACCTACATTGGAGAGATAATTTCAGAAAGTGAGACAGCAGCACAAGTCATTGGCTTTTGTCTACCGAGCTGCAGCATCGATTCGAGAAAATCGGGTCTTTACACCAGCCATATGTTCCTCATGAGGGGGAAAATTCAATGAGAGTGGAGTTCTCGATCGTTCTAGTTGGAGCAAGAGTCTTCAGGGAAGATACATAGTGACCAGGCTGTTTGCTTCTCACTGAACAAACCAACTCACAAACAACCTATAACCAACAGGATCCAGCTCCACTTCAAAGCCTATCTGTCAATAAAACAACCTGTGGTTCCTGTATCTAAACACCCAGAACTTAATCAGTTCACTAGACAGAACAACTTTGTAGAGGCAAAACAAAATGAGAAGTTTGTCCTTCATCTGTTCATGTTATCTTCCCTTGCTCCTTCAGTCAGAAGGAGACTTCAGGGTCAGAGATACCCGAGGAGAAAGTGAGAAATAGAAGTGTGCAAGGTGGTCTATAAAAACTGGAGAAATATATCTGTTAGCATTCCCATTAATCTCAATGCACACAGTACCAAATCCTTCACTAGCACATGACGTGAAAGGTAGTAGACAGGGCAAAATACAGTATATAAACAAATATATATATATATCTTGCTACATATATATACAGTGGGTACGGAAAGTATTCAGACCCCCTTACATTTTTCACTCTTTGTTATATTGCAGCCATTTGCTAAAATCATTTAAGTTAATTTTTTTTCCATAGTATGTTTTTGAAAGAAGAGGTTGCATTTAATCAAAAACATTAATATTGTGAAATATTTCAAATAATTGTTTCCTATTGTAATATATTTTCAAATGTAATTTATTTCTGTGACGGCAAAACTGAATTTTCAGTATCATTACTCCAGTCTTCAGTGTCACATGATCCTTCAGAAATCATTCTAATATGTGGATATGCTGACATTTCTTATCATCAGTACTGAAAACAGTTGTGGGGCTTAATATTTCTGTGGAAATCAAGATTGTTTTTTTGATTCGTTGATAAAGAAAGTTCAAAAGAACAGAATATTTAAATGCATAAAAAAATCTTACTGAACACAAAACTTTTGAACAGTACACTTTATGTCTCCACATATGGACGAATGACAATAAAGCTTACTTGACTTGACTAGACTTGATTTACTTACAACTTCAACTTCCAAAAACAATTGGAATTTAGTGTTATTTTATCAGGTGGAGGAGGAATAAAAGGATACAGCCATCCTCAGTATACGGCACAGGTGAGGTGCTTCCTGCTGTCATGTAGCTGTAGAAGGAGACCTCCAGCGTGTAGCAGTATGACGTGTCGTCCAACAGACCACCCAGGAAACGTCGGCCAGTACCAGCCTTGACCATATCACGGTTAAACGATGTACTGGACTGGAGAGGACACACACAGACGTAACACAACAGAATAATTAATCACAGTAAAACAGAGAATAGAGACAAACAAAGAGACATACAATATCTCACAGAAGTGAGTACACCCCTCACATTTTTGTAAATATTTTATTATATCTTTTTATGTGACAACACTGAAGAAATGACACTTTGCTACAATGTAAAGTAGTGAGTGTACAGCTTGTATAACAGTGTAAATTTGCTGTCCCCTCAAAATAACTCAACACACTGCCATTAATGTCTAAACTGCTGGCCACAAAAGTGAGTACACAAGCTGTACACTCACTACTTTACATTGTAGCAAAGTGTCATTTCTTCAGTGTTGTCACATGAAAAGATATAATAAAATATTTACAAAAATGTGAGGGGTGTACTCACTTCTGTGAGATACTGTACTTGGGAGCAGGGATGTTGTTTGTGTGTTTTTTGAGTAGGGAAACCACAAAAATCATTGCTGTGATTGGCTGATAACCCTTTCAATGCCCACCTATCTGCATGAATGGGTCAAACTAGTGAAAATGGAAGGAGTAAACAACTCACCTACTCAGAAACCACAACATATAAAATAAATCAATATGTAAAACTTATACAAAAGAAAAAAAATGAATTGATGATAAAAATATAGTTTATATTGTTGATAGTCCAATTTGTGGCAGAAGGGACTTCCTTTTTTCTAATTTCCTTTTTTCTAATTTCCTTTTTTCTAATTTCATAAGACCACCACAAACATACGCTCAGAAGATATCAGCAACTTTTGGTGACTGACAAAAAAAAAATAAAAAATAGCACAGTAGTCAGCCTGAAAAGATTCCCCCACAAACCCATTTTATCGTACACTAGGCAAGAAAGAAGCTATTGACTGGATTTAGGAAACGAATTATGGATCACATTGGATTGGCCTGATAATTTATGCCACTCTGTCCATTACAGAAGTATTTAAGTATGCTGGCAACTTTTCCCTGCTCTCCACTTCTCCTGCAGCTGTGTGCTTGCTTACACTGCACTCTCTGCGTATTTCCATGGCTCAGCTATAATGGTTAGTAAATGTTTGCTTTTGCCCTAGAAAGGTGACTGATTCATAAGACCACCACAAACATACGCTCAGAAGATATCAGCAACTTTTGGTGACTGACAAAAAAAATAAAAAAATAGCACAGTAGTCAGCCTGAAAAGATTCCCCCACAAACCCATTTTATCGTACACTAGGCAAGAAAGAAGCTATTGACTGGATTTAGGAAACGAATTATGGATCACATTGGATTGGCCTGATAATTTATGCCACTCTGTCCATTACAGAAGTATTTAAGTATGCTGGCAACTTTTCCCTGCTCTCCACTTCTCCTGCAGCTGTGTGCTTGCTTACACTGCACTCTCTGCGTATTTCCATGGCTCAGCTATAATGGTTAGTAAATGTTTGCTTTTGCCCTAGAAAGGTGACTGATCTAGTGTCAGTGTGACGCGTTGCTGGTGGCTAAGCGCAGTTGAGACATGACTCTCCAGAGGCAGCTCTCCCTCAAAATGCCAGATGAACTTTGGGATGGTTTTGTGCTGAATAGGCAGAGAGAAAAGGCAACATGCCAGCTGGAGACCTGCCCTCTATGCCCTCCTGTCACCACACACACACACACACACACACACACACACAAAACAAACTCGTAACGATGCTTCAGAGAGCTTAGCTTCAAAACACACATGATGCATTAGATCCAAAAAGACAGAGCTTACCCTTAAATTGTGCATGCACACACGCACAAAACACAAACAGCATTTATAGAGGATCATAAATAATGTGGTGCCATTTTTTTCGGCGAGGCAGAGAATAGTCATGGGCTGTGAAAAGCGGCTCTTTGTTTAAGAATGAGAGAAGTCTGTGAGTCCTTGATGGGTGACTGGGCAGTAAAGGTTAGTCCTCTGCCTGCATTCTGCTGGCTGAGCTACTGAAATGTCACACTTCCTGCATGCTGAAGGTCACTGATGCAGGCTGGAGGAACCGCATGCTGACAAAGAGAGCGACACAGAGCATTAGGGGCCGCAGGGAGGGGAGAGGGGGACCTCCACAATGGGGCCATCACTGGAGTAAAACTGTAGGTAAGCAAAATACAGTGCTGTGTTGAGGTTGCACAACCACCCACACACACCGCCCTCCAGGAAACAAGCACATCCATCTGTCCATCCATCCATTTACTTGTCCATCTATTAATCACTTTAGCAATTTTCCATCTATCCATCTACACATATTTCTATTCATCCACCTATCTACCTCTATCTGTTTGTCTGTGTCTGCACATATCTATCCATCTACTTATCTACCCACATTTCATCCATCCATCTTCTCTATCTGAATGTCTGTTTATCTTTATCTATTCCAATCCATATACCTATCTACCCATCTATCTACCCATATTTTCATCCATCCATGCACCCATATTTCTATCCATCTATCCACATTCCTACCCATCTACCTAGTAACTACCCATCTATCTACCCATATTTCCATCCGTCTTCTTACCTGTTGATCTACCTGTCTGTCTATCTATCTACCCATAGTCCTAAGCCATCTATCTACCCACAAAAATGAAAATTCTGTCATTAATTACTCACCCTAATGTCGTTCCAAACCAGTAAGACCATTGTTCATATTCGGAGCACAAATTAAGATATTTTTGATGAAATCCGAGAGCTTTCTGACCCTGCATAGACAGCAACGCAACCACCACGTTCAAAGCCCAGAAAGGTAGTAAAGACATCACTAAAATAGTTCATGTGACATTAGTGGTTCAACTGTAATGTAATGAAGCTAAGAGAATACTTTTTGTGCGCAAAGAAAACAAAAATAATGACTTTATTCAACAATTCTTCTCTTCCGTGTAAGTCTCCACCGCCATTCACAAGAGTGCATGCATGTGCATTTCTCTGCTTGCAAACAAGCTTCAGCGCATCCGGGTTCTACGTCAGAATGCCGTCAGCAGCACCAGACATATGCGTTGTTCTCAACTTTTGGGGTAAACTAGGGTGACCATACATGCCATTTTTCCCGGACGCGTCCTGACCAGGATTTGTTTTGGCTTGGTTTTCCTGTTTTCATGCTTGCTGAAGGTAATGATTGAAAAGTAGTTTCACCCATAACATGCAAGCATTGTACATTATGGACCAATCATGACGTGTGAGAAGGTGGGATCTACGGTCAAAGCGATGCAATTACGCGTACATATTAGGTGTGTTCGACTTAAAAGCAGTGCGGCTCAGACCGATCAGTGTTTGACATCAAAGTACCTCGAGAGCGTTTCGAAAGCATAACCGTCTGTATGGTACTTTGATGTCATACACCGATCGGTCTGCAGACGCAAACAAAGCCAAACCCTAGATATTTTAGGCAATATAGAAATCCTGGCCAGGACTCGTCCTGGAAAAATGGCACGTATGGTCACCCTAGTTCAGGGGTAGGCAAGTTCGATCCTAGAGAGCCGCAGTCCTGCAGAGTTCAGTTCCAACCCTGAAAAAAACATGATGTTCCAACACACAAACCATGTCGTTTTTAAATAAGCCTGAAGGACTTAATTATCTGGATCAGGTGTGTTTAATTAGGGTTTGTGCTAAACTCTGTAGGGCTGTGGCCCTCCAGGAACTGAGTTTGACACCCCTGATTTAACACAACAGCTGGGTTAGTCCATATTTGACCCAAAGTTGGGTTGAAACAACCCAGCATTTTTTAGTGTAAATAAATAATTTACCAAAGCCAAACCCTAGATATTTTAGGCAATATAGAAATCCTGGCCAGGACTCGTCCTGGAAAAATGGCATGTATGGTCACCCTAGTTCAGGGGTAGGCAAGTTCGATCCTAGAGAGCCGCAGTCCTGCAGAGTTCAGTTCCAACCCTGAAAAAAACATGATGTTCCAACACACAAACCATGTCGTTTTTAAATAAGCCTGAAGGACTTAATTATCTGGATCAGGTGTGTTTAATTAGGGTTTGCGCTAAACTCTGTAGGGCTGTGGCCCTCCAGGAACTGAGTTTGACACCCCTGATTTAACACAACAGCTGGGTTAGTCCATATTTGACCCAAAGTTGGGTTGAAACAACCCAGCATTTTTTAGTGTAAATAAATAATTTACCAAACAAGAGAAAATGAAAAATCTAACAAGGTACTTTTCATTTCTAAAGTATTTGAGTTTATTTATTATATAAAGCCCTTTTTGTCAATTTTCAGAATAACTACATATATAAATAACTATATTGTGAAATACAGTGAAATAAAATTTGTCATACCGTTAAACAGAATTTTGGTCATACCGCCCACTCCTACCATCTACCTATATACCCATCTATCTACCCATATTTCCAATCATCTTCTAACCTGTCTGTCTCTCTGTGTGTCTGTCTATCTATCTATCTATCTATCTATCTATCTATCTATCTATCTATCTATCTATCTATCTATCTATCTATCTATCTATCTATCTATCTATCTATCTATCTACCTAACTAGCCATCTATCTACCCACATTTCCTTCTATCCATCCATCAATCAGTTCCAGTATCCATTTTGTGTATATTAATTTAT
This sequence comes from Sinocyclocheilus grahami, assembly GCF_001515645.1. Lineage (NCBI taxonomy): Eukaryota > Metazoa > Chordata > Actinopteri > Cypriniformes > Cyprinidae > Sinocyclocheilus > Sinocyclocheilus grahami. The sequence goes on from NW_015505195.1 coordinate 928,447, forward strand.
CTATCAATCGATCCAACCACACAATATATTAATTTATTAATCAATATTCATTTATAAATTTTGTATCCATCCATCTGTTCATTTATCCATACATCTATTTCCTTACCTATCATCCAAAAGTTTATCTATCAGTCTGCTATCAATCTTTGCTTTTTCCATCCATCTATTTGCTTTTATTCACTACACCATGATCATAATGATGAGACCAAAGGTAGAAACAGCCCCTGGAATCTATAATGGAGCCCAGATGAATGGTAGAACAAGAAAGAATGCTGAAAGAGTGGAAGGGTTGCAATGAGCTGGAAGACACATCCATCCAAACAATCCTTCTGAAAACAGACGACAAATAAACCAGAAGTAAATTTGTAAACAAACAAAGCAAATAAAGACCAACCAATCTTTTTGATTCATGTTATCCCATTCTGACACTGAAAACCGTGTGGAAATTACCAATTAATATAGCTGTCAAGTGAAAAAATGAGAAGGGGGCTGAGATATGGAGGATTCGGTCTGTGCCGATGAGCAGACGCAATAATGTCTCTCTAGCTCTGTGTTATGAAGGCACTGGGTGTACGGATAGTTCATGTATCTTCTCAGACGTATATAAACGTGTCCTCATCAGCATGCGGTTCCCGACTCATCCAAAAGAGCTTCACCGTGGCAGATGGTTAAAGTGTCTCTGCTCCACTCATATAAACACCCCATCAGCAATATTGAGTCTGGTTATTGTCTTGCTCTGCAGGATTGAAAAGGTTACTTGCCATCCCCTGGAAAAATAGCTTGTGTTGATGCACTTCGTCTTGGAAACAAAAAATTTGCTAATTTATGGAGCGTATTGAATTTTTAGAGAAAATACCAATAACACTTTTCCATGCGCTGTTTGTTAATGAGTATAGAGCTGAGAGGGAAAAGGCTGATGGAGATGAAATTCAGCCAATGATTTTCTTTTGCTGAAGAACAGAAGGAACCCATCAGTGTAACTACAGACTGGAACTTCAATGTTATCTTGTAATGTCATACACTACATTCATGCTGCTATTCTTAATTTTCATCTATATGCAGTAACGCAATAATGCAATAGTAACATATTAACAATTATTTCATACTGTATTTTTCAGAAATTGGAGTAAATCCAAAGTGGAGCCTTGTAGTTAGTGCATATGCTTCAATACAATAAAGAGACAGTTCAACCAAAATTTTAAATTGTCATCACAAAATATTTTAAAGAATGTTGTGGTTCAAAACATTACATTTCCCAAAATGTGTTCCACAGAAGAAAGTAAGTCATATAGGTTTGAAACAACTTGTAAATTATGACACAATTTTCATTTTTGAGTGAACTATCCCTTTAAGCCAAGGTGTTTATGCAGGAAACATATACATATATACATACACAAACTAACAAACAGACAAACAAATAGGCAACCTTACAACAGTTTGAGGGACTTCTTTGTGTTTTTAACAAAAGAGCACTAAAAGGTAAAAGGCACTAAAATGGTAATACCCATGAAACTCACAAGAGAGAAGTCAGGTGCGTTTTGGCATAGGAGTTGAGGAAAAACGGCCTGTCTCTGCCCTCTCTCCTCTTCCTCAAAGACGTTACCATACATGAAGCCATTCATCATGGTGGAGTGGGCGTGCACGTCGATGTAGAACTCCAAACTCACTTTCTGTAAATCAGATGGAGAGAGACACAATGACTGAGAGAAATCAGACAGACAAGTGGAAAGATAAACAGGCAGAACACATACTGTGAACAATATTTTAAAAGAAATAAATAAATCACCACATTATCAACAAAAGAGAAAAAAAATCTTTATAAAAAATGTTTAAAATGTTTTAAGGATTGTTCAATGTGTACATTCATATTCATAAAATATATATTACAGCTCAAAAGTTTGAGGTCAGAAAGGTTTTTTAAGAAATTAGTATTTTTAATTGATCAAAAATGACAGACAGTAAAGACATTTATAATATTACAAAATATTTCTATTGTAAATAATTGCTGTTCTTTTGAAGCAGAAAAAAAAAGATTTCTGAAGGATCTTGTGACATGAAAGAAAATTCAGCTTTGCCATTAAAGGAATAAATAACATTTTAAAACAAATCCTATCAAAAAAGTAAAATATTTCACAAAAATACAATTTTTACTGTATTTTTGATCAAATTAATGCAGTCTAACTTGAGACTTTTTTTTCAGAAACATCAAACAAGTCCCCACCCCCCAAAAAATCCATATCTTACCAACCCCAAATGTTTTGGTACATGTGGTAGTATAACTTCATAACTGGATACAAGAACAAGTAAATGATGACAACACAGACAATAAGAGATTGACTGTCCATAGAAAAACAGCAAGCAAACATCTTAAATATTAAACTATCAAACTATGCTGTGGTTTCACATCACTGATGCTCCGAGTGCAAAAATAAGCACAGCATTATTCATCACAGTCCTGTGAAAGAGCAACAACACTCCTGGGTGTTTTATAGAACAGCTGTCACAACTGCCATAGTTTAGAGGGATTAATTCATGCTCCTGAGTCAGCAAGCGAAGCAGGCATGCCTCACTACCTCAACTATGGGCTGGATTTCAGATGCTTAATGCAGAATAAATGATTAATATGGACCGGGAAACACATACAATAATATTTGTCAGCAAAAAAAAAAAAAACTCACATTGCAGAAATTCAATTCGGGAAACAAATGGCAAAGTGTCACCAGAAAGAAACATCTCAACAAAGAAGATCGAACACGTGTAATACTTCTGTGAAAACAGTATAAACAGACAAGTGTTTACATCCTCAAAAAAGCCTTTAAAGTGCTCAAACAGTGGACAACCCTTCAGATACGCCCCCTCTCAAGCCTCCCACACACCATTTTGGCTCTGTGTTGTCTCAGTTACAGTCTGACAGCAATGCAGTGCAGGAAACTGCCGCTCCATCATGGCTGCCACATCATTAAGCTTGCGCTTGGCAAGATGATGAGAGAGACACTTGTGTGTGGTTTTGTGTCGAGAGAGGATCATGCTGTCGAGCAGAACGAGGTGTCGCCAGGCGGAGGACGGCTGCCGTTTGATGCGCCTCGTCGCCGTGTGTGTGTTATTGTGTGTGGGTGAGAGAGAAAGAGTGAGTCACAGCACTTCGGTGACAAGGCATTAAAAGGAGCAGCCTGCTACGCCTATCTATACAGCAACAAAGTAATGGCCATTTTGTTTGAAGCTGCCTATCTCTCTCCATCCATTGTGTACATTGTAAGCATCTGATGCAGGCATAATAGGGCCAACTCCTCTACCCTTTGACCCCCTCCCGCGCTCTCTCCATCTACACTGAACCTATTCTTTTTTTTATTACGCATTCCGAAGCGCACCTCGAATCCCGCGGGTCATCAGGAGAGGGAGGTAAAGCAGAAGTAAGGAAGAGAGAGCTAGAAAGAAAGAGAAACATCAGGAGTCAAAGACCGAGAGAGATGCGAGTGGGGGGAGAGATCGGGCAGTACCCGGTGCTTGAAATTCTGCTCACAGCCAAAGCAATTTCCTAGTGAGCGCAGGGCTGTCAGGCCTCTGATGGCAGGAGGTGAAATATGGTGGCTGAGAGTGGGACGGCTGCACGCATGCCAGTCTGATGGATGGAGCCCGCAAGGAAGAGGGAGAAACAACACACAGACAAAAAAAAAAAGAGGAGGAGGGAAAACGAGAGCGAGAGGCACTGGTCACTGTTAAGGTAGCTCCATCAGCTCCTTCAAGGGGTTCCCAGTGTGCAATAGAGGCGCGTAACTCTCTAATCGCCCACATACTCGCAGTGCATTACAAAGTCGGGGTGGGGCCGCTGACTTTACTCACACCTTCACCTTATCTCTTGCTCAAAGAGATGCTTAAGATCACATGTTGTCTAATGGCACTATATGCATGAAGTGCTGTGTTCTTTCAGCAAGGTCCGTTGGTTCATTTTGCACCGTTAACAACATAATTAAGAGTGGAAATGAAAGGGCCACTGCTCCACTCCGCAAGAGCTGTTCTCTACCTCCAGGTTAGAGGTAACCTTTCAACACTGATCTGGGATGAATTTGGGGACATGGAAAAAGCAACAACAAATGGATTCATTAAAACATAACTTCATACACAATAAAAATAAATTAAATCTATGGAATATATATATATATATATGTGTGTGTGTGTGTGTGTGTGTGTGTGTGTGTGTGTGTGACCCTGGACCACAAAACCAGTCTTAAAGAGATAGTTCACCCCAAAATGAAAATTCTGTCATTAATTACTCCCCCTCATGTCGTTCCAAACCCGTAAGACCTTCGTTCATCTTCGGAACACAAATTAAGATATTTTTGATGAAATGTGAGAGCTCTCAGACCCTGCATAGACAGCAACGCAACTGTAATGCTCCCAGGTCCAGAAACGTAGTAAGGACATCAGTAAAACAGTCCATGTGACTTCAGTGGCTCAACTTCAGTTTTGCGAAGCAACTAGAATACTTTTTGAGCGCAAAAAAAACAAAAATAACAATTTTTTCAACAATTCTTCTCCCCCGAATTACGTCTTCTGCCATTTTAGAGAGCATCACAGCACATACGCACGCTTTCCCCTAAGCATAAACAACGCTGATTACGCAGATTACGTTCATGCACTCGCTTTCTCCCCCGAATGTAAACAACGCTGATTACGCTCTTGGGTACTCTCCAAAATGGCAGAAGACGTAACTCAGGGGAGAAGAATTGTTGAAAATTTTTAGTTATTTTTGTTTTCTTTGAGCTCAAAATGTATTCTCGTTGCTTCGGAAAACTGAAGTTGAGCCACTGATGTCACATGGACTGTTTTACTGATGTCCTTACTACGTTTCTGGACCTGAGAACATTACAGTTGCGTTGCTGTCTATGTAGGGTCTGAGAGCTCTCACATTTCATCAAAATTATCTTAATTTGTGTTCCGAAGATGAACGGAGGTCTTACAGGTTTGGAACGACATGAGGGGGGGTAATTAATGACAGAATTTTTATTTTTGGGTGAACTAACCCTTTCAGTCGCTGGGGTATATTTGTAACAATAGCCAAAAATACATAGTATGGGTAAAAATTATATATTTTCTTTTATGTCAAAAATCATTAGGATATTAAGCAAAGATCATGTTCCATGAAGATATTTTGTAAATTTCCTACCGTAAATATATCAAAACTTAATTTTTGATTAGTAATATGCATTGCTAAGAACTTCATTTGGACAACTTTAAAGGCAAATTTCTCAGTATTTTTGCACCCTCAGATTCCAGATATTCAAATAGTTGTATCTCGGACAAATATTGTCCTAACAAATCATACATCAATGGAAAGCTTATTTATTCAGCTTTAAGATAATGTATAAATCAAAATTGACACTCAAGACTGGTCTTGTGGTGCAGGGACACACACACACACACACACACACACACACACACACATATATATATATATATATATATATATATATACATATATATATATACAGTATATACACACATTTACGCAGTGTAGCAAGATATATAATACATACACATATACACACACACACAAAGAAAAACAAGTAGATAGAATAGAAAAAATAGAAAGCTAGTGGGGTTTTTTTATAAAAAAGAAGATAAATAGATAAAGTAGAATTAAAATAGAACAGAAAGTGCTAGAGTTAGAGGGTCAAATAAAGATGGAACAGATGTGTTTTTAGTCGTTTCTTGAAGATGGCTAAGGACTCAGCTGCTCGGATTGAGTTGGGCAGGTCATTCCACCAGGAGGGAACAGTTAATGAAAAAGTTAGTGAAAGTGATTTTGTGCCTCTTTGAGATGGCACAATAATAAGCCGTTCACTTGCAGCACGCAAGCTTCTGGAGGGCACATAACTCTGAAGTAATGAGTTTAGGTAAATGGGTGCAGAGCCAGTGGTGGTTTTGTAGGCAAACATTAATGCCTTGAATTTTATCCGAGCAGCTACTGGTGGCCAGTGCAAATTGATGAACAGAGGTGTGACAATATATAAATATATATAGTTATTTTTAACTAAAATGAAAACTAGTTTAAAATTATTTTCGTAATTGAAATAAATATTAGATGAAAAATGTGAAGCTATATAGAAATATATAAAAAAGGCAAAAACATAAAATTACAAAAACTTAAACTAAGATTTTAAATGTAAGCGAAAAAGGAAATACTTGAGGTTGAGTAAATGATAGCAGAATTAAAAAAAATTTGGGTGAATATCCATTTAATGTAAAAATAAAAGCAAACCCAAAATATTAACTACTATAATAGTATATAAATAATACTAAAATATATAAATACTTAATATTAAATACTTACTACTTAATTTAATTAATTAAATACTTAATATTTAAATAATATTATGAAATATTATATACTATCTAAATAAATAAATGAATAAAATCATTGTATAATTTACCTCTATAATCACATAATTCTAATACGGTTATTAAAATAGCATAAATATGATTTCCATATTTAAAAACTGTGAATTGTGTATTATCCCCTATATAAAGACATGTGATGGGGACATGAAAACATACCGCATAGTAAGAATGACCAATCTCTTCCTGTGGTATTAAAGCATCATCTTTCAAAGTGAAAATTACATCCGTCTTGAAATTCCGACTTGATTTTCCTTATGCAATATCAAGGACATTCATGACAGAAAAGTACAGTCACCATCTACAGCCCTCAATGTCAACAAACAGACAGCCAATCACACACTCTTAATGTGCTGTCAATCAAAGGTGGACAATACTCCGCCAGCTTAATGCTGATTGATTGTTCAATTAGCATGCGTTTCTGACCTCCAGATTTGTTCATTTGAATTTGTAATTAAGCAATTAAGGGCAATTAAGGAATTAGGAATATGAAAATAGAGCATAATTTCAGTGTTGACGTGTTGAATATTCAAGTACATGTAAAAAATGCCCATCACACTTTTTGTGTGTGAGGATAGCAGGCAACATCTATCTGTTCCTTTTAGTATAAATGGAAGGTCAAAAGAATTTAGTCGGACGAGCACTTATCTTAAGGAATAGTAATTAGTCTGGGCTGTTAAGGCCCATAAAGGCTCTGCTTATCTGTATGAATTAAGAAATGGTGCTGATTTAAGCAGGATTAGAAGCTGATGCATTTAACCACAGAGCACTTAGCATCAGCAATACCTATGAAGAGAGGACGCAACAGATTCTGCTCACTCAGAAGTTTGCCCATTCTCCACAGATGAGGGGAAAAGAAAGTCTGTGTGGTTTTTGATAATGCAAGACTTGAAACAGTTGTGATGTGGAACATATTCTGATTGAGGTCAAAACACACAATTACATGCAACGCGAAAGCCGAAAAGGAAAGATGGAAGGCGTCTGTGTGCGTGATCTTTGAAAAGACAGCTCATCAGACAGAGTTCAGATTATATTTTGCTTTTCAGATGTTTGCCAGGGTGGAAAATGGCAGCGTTCCATAGTGCAACAGTTTCCATCCTCCTTACTTTCTTCCTTCATTAAAGATGCTACACAGCTCTTCAGCTCAACACAGATGTGGCTTAAAATTTGAGCTGGGTAAAATAGCTACATTAATAAATATTTTTGAATGTTGTGATGACATTCATATGTTCTCACACACACACACGCGCACTCACTCACTCACTCACACACACTATATATAATATGCAATATTTATACTGTTAATTCACCAAGGGCGCATGAAATTGATCAAAAGTTAAAGTAAATATTTTAAAATTGTTACTATTTCAGATTCTGTTCTTTTAAACTTTAATCATCAAAGAATCCTGAAAAAAGATCACAGTTTTAAACAAAAATATTAAGCAGCACAACTTTTTTTTTAACATTGTTAATAATAAGAAATGTTTCTTGAGCACAAAAATCTGAATAGTAAAATGATTTCTGAAGGATCATCTAATACTGAAGACTGGAGTAACAACTGCTGAAAATTCAGCTTTGCCATTATATATATATATATATATAAATGAAATATATTAAAATTGATTTTTTTTAATACAAAGTCATTGCCAATATAAATTGTTGTAGAAATGCAATAAACTTTATATTTTATTGTTATAATTTGAGCAGTGGTGTTAAGTGCTCTTTCTGCCAGCACAGGTTTAAACATAGTTGGCTCAGTATGGTATGCAAGCTAACCAAGAAAGGTTTATGCAATTAAAAGGTGAGTTTTTTTAGATTAACATGCGTTAGCTTAGCATGGTCTATGTTAGCATGCTGGGAACGGGGAACTGGTGTGTTGACTTGGCACTGAACTCTGTCTGCTGTTGAAGTAGTTGCAGTCTTGCAGACTAATTACTATCTGTGCTACAGTGTTTGTGTGCAGCTGAATATGATAGTGTGTCTGTGTGGAAGGATGCATTTTCTTAAAAAAAAATCAGGAGGTGCTTATCCTTCAAAAAATTCTTTTTCAACCCTGTTAGCAATATGTAAATACAGGCAACAACCCTAATTCGTGTGATTTTGCTATTGTATTCAAACAATAAATTGACAAAAATATTTATAACAAAAATAATAAAAATGAATAAACTTAAAATGTTAAAAAAATAAAATTAAATGTGCTGATACTAGTGAAATATCAGGTCAGATTCAAGGACTCACACAATATTAATTAATATTAACTTGTATGTTTGTGTGTGTGTGTGTGTGTGTGTGTGTGTGTATAACACACATATACAATATATATGTGTTATATTCATATACAAATTAATATTTAAGAAATTAATTCTGTTATTAATACTGTTATACATGTATGCAGTAAATTCAAAAGTAAAGATTTTTACATTGTTAAAAAAATCTATATATATTTGACATAAATATATATTTAATTCTATATATTATTTATATATATTTATATGTAAATAATTGATAAAATATTTGACATTTTATCTATAAATCTATCGATCCTGTTCTTTTGACCTTTAGTCAAATAATTCTGATAAAAAAGTATCATGGTTTCCACAAAAATATTAGGCAGCACTACTGTTTTCAATATTCATAATTAGAAATGTTTCTTGAGTACTAAATAAGCATATTAGAATGATTTCTGAAGTCAAGTCAAGTCAAGTCACCTTTATTTATATAGCGCTTTTAACAATACAGATTGTGTCAAAGCAACTGGACAGTATTAATTAGGAAAATAGCGTGTCAATATTGCAAAATGACAATAGTAAACACTAATTTTTCAGTTAAAGACAGTTCATCATGAAGGATCAGATGATACTGAAGATTGAAAACTTGAAATGCAGCTTTGCCATCACAGGACATTTTTTTGGAATAGAATAGAATAGAATAGAAAAATAGAAAAAAATATATAAAATAAAATAAAACGAAATGAAATAAAATTCTGTAGAATGGGTCAAAATAATATTATCAAATAGTGTTAAATACAGTTTCTTTCTTTTTTTAAGATACAGATATCTGACAAACTAGTTAATTAAAACTACTTAATTACAAATTTTAAACTAATTACTTTTCATTCTAGTTTAATTATTTGTAATATAATAGTTCTTTCTCTCTCTATAAAAAAAAACATGGGAGTTATGCCTCTAATGCTTTAAAAAATTATGTGAGACCAAAGTGTACCATATTGGTGGAATGTGCCAGTGGGCAGTGGGCATTGCCCCCCCTGTCAGAGGGCTGGCACAGAGATTGACATCCCATAGCTTTGATCTGTGCTGTGTCTAAAGTGATTACCCATAGAGAACACAGCCAATGCCAGTCTGGCTTGAGATCTCGCATGGCACGCATATTTGTATGTGTTTGTGTTTATGTATGTGTGAGTGTGCTTGTTTGCATTTGTATGTATTTGTCGGTATAGCTATGAGATACTCAGTGTGATGTTGAGGAGGGAAGTGTTTCCCCATCCTGATCTTTCCTCCTCTGTTGTGCATACTGTGATGTATTTATCAGTCAAAAACACATATTGAACAACAAAAACAACAACAACAAATGCACAAGTAATCCAAAACTCCATCCAAATCTAAACAGCCTCACAGACATTAGCAAGTCATATAGGCTCATCTCACAATAGCACACTCAATACTTCTCATTCTGCAAGTTGAGATTTCTCTTGATTTCCCAAGATTAACACTTGGTGGGGTGAATCTTAAAATCAAGCCTAAGAGGCATCAGAATGGATACAAAAGACATATGAACCAATAAAAATGACAAAACAAACATTTTACTGGAGTTTAAAGTCCAAATAGTGTGTGATAAGATAACGAAGACATGTACTACACAATAATGACAAGAAAATACATCTTCCAATGGAGTTATCCTCACAGAAGATTTCCATAAAATATATCAATATTTTTTTATAAAAAACACTATTGTATTTATGGAAAAAAATACACAAACATAATAATTTAGGCCCTATTTTTAAATAAATTTTTTGTAATGTACAAAATTAGGGTGTCCCCTGTAAAATTTACATCAACAGTTAAGAAGATGTCTTTCATATTTAATAAAATGGACATTATAGCTGAAATGTACAGAACTGAATAAAAACGGCATCAAAATCAGACATATCAGGAAATCTATATTAATACCCAACCCAATATTATTATTATGATTTTATAGTTTTATACTGGATAGAAGTCACAAACATACTGTATATTTACACACAGGAGCAGATTTTGCCAGGTAAACTGCTTTTGTGGTGCAAAGGAAAGATTTGAGAAGCAGCTCCATTCTAGAACATTCTTGTTCTGCATTTACTGTTTGTTCAACATTTAAATCTTCACTGTTAATACACAGCAAGCCAAAAGCATTACTGTATCAACACTGTGTTAATTTCAATGCTCATGTGTGACATCACTATTTGTGGTTCATCGAGGGCTGTCAGGATTTGTGGTACACTGCCTTGAGCAACTAAACTCCAGGTGGATTGTTTCTGTAATAAGTGTACTGCAAGTCGCTTTGGATAAAAGCATCAGCTTAATGACTAATTACATACAGGGGAAATAACATTTTCCTGGTTATGTCCCCTTGGTGACCCCTCTAAGTGATAGGTGAACTTCTGACTTCATGTGCTTAAACTGACAACTACTCAAACTTAGTGTGAGCTTGCTATTAGCAACAACTACACAAAAAAAGAGAAAGGGGCACTGTGATTTCCCAAACCCCACTAAATCTCTTTAAAAGGACAGAAGGGAATGAAACAAGGACACAAAGTGAGGGATTCAGAGAGAGCTATGAAATGTTTACCTCTCCCGAGAGTCCCTCTCTCCTGCCTACATACACTCTCTCCTCATAAAACCAGCATCTTATACATCTGTGTAAACTAGCTGCCTCTTTCGTTTCATTTCAACTCAGTAAGACAGTGAGAGTTGGATTTTGAATTGGAATGAAAGGAAGTGGAATTTTACTGAACTACAATTCAAAGAAATTCAACAGGCATTATGGAAAATGCCAAATACAAATCAAATTATATATATATATATATATATATATATATATATATATATATATATATATATATATATATATATATATACACACACACACACACACACACACACACAATAAATATACATATACACTCACAATCCCCAAATCAAATTATTATACACCATTCAAATGTCTGGGGTCAGTAAGACTTTTTTTTTAAAGGAAAAGGGGAAAAAAACCTACTCAGCAAAAAGGCATTAAGTCAGTCAAAAGACATTAAAGACATCTATAATTAAAAAAAAAGATGTCTATTGCAAAATAAATGTTCTTTTGAATCCTGAAAAAGTATCACCGTTTCACCATTAAGTCAGTCAAAAGTGACATTAAAGACATCTATAATTAAAAAAAAAGATGTCTATTGCAAAATAAATGTTCTTTTGAATCCTGAAAAAGTATCACCGTTTCAACAAAAAAATTAAGATATTTGTGATGAAATCCGAGAGCTTTCTGACCCTGCATAGACAGCAACACAACTACCACGTTCAAGGCCCAGAAAGGTAGTAAGACATTGTTAAAAAAGTCCATGTGACATCAGTGGCTCAACCTTAAATTTATGAAGCTACGAGAATACTTTCTGTGCACAAAGAAAACAAAAACTTTTATTCAACAATTTCTTCTTTTCCATGTCAGTCTTCGACGTGCGTTCACAAGAGTACTGTCGTGAATGTGCATCGACGACTGACACAAAGAAAAGAAATTGTTGAAGTAATAAATTAATTGAGAAATTAATTACAGAATTTCCATTTTTGGGTGAACTATCCTTTTAAGGTGATTGGGGTGCTCAATCAAACGAAGCGATCAAGTAAGAGTTGCAAAGCTGCTTGTTTGGATCCATTGAGGACCCATGGAAAGTGTTCAACTGTGTTACTATGGAATGTTCCTCACATCTAATCTCACAGTGTAATGAAGCACATGTGTGTGTGCTTGTCGGGATGTGAGAGACATGAGAAGATCACTCTGCCGTGAAGTAACATACAGATCAGTGTGTCAGGCCTGGGGGAAAGGTTAAGCCGTATGGCGCTGCCCTCCGCTCCTTAGTGTGCCTGCCGGTCTTATCAGGATGTGAAAGAGCAGGAAAGGGCAGGCGATTCCCAGGACAGCATCTGACCTTCACTAATCCAACAACCTCACTCTTCTGCTGTAATTAACATAAAGGAAGTTGAGGCGGTGCTTTCTCAAACAAAAGACAAGTTGAGTGAAAGTGTGTGTGGTAGACTCACCTGGGCAGAGGGAGTGCAAACACTCACACAGATACACTCACTGAGAAAAATGCTGAATTGTAGCTGCTTTGAATAGTACATTGGTTCCTATATGCTGAGTCAGGTTGTTATCCATACTATACATAACCATGTGTTTTAAAGACAGTGTGTAAGTGTGTGTTTTTATTAAAGGTGACATATCATGAAAATCTGACTTTCCCAGGTTTTAAGTGCTATAATCAGGTCCTCAGTGCATCTACCAACCAAGGAAACGTGAAAAAGATTAACCCAGTAACTTTGTTTTGGAAAGCCTTTTTCTGCAAGCATCTGAGAAAACGAGCGCGTCAGATTTCGCTCCCTTGGTGACGTGGAAAAGGGATCTCAAATATGGTTTAAAACTCGTGATTTCAGCGTGATAAACAAGATAATCAGAACAAAAACAGATGTTTTTAGCAGATACGAGCTAAAAAGAGGAACTGGAAAAGGGGGTGGGGAGCCGTAGCTAATTTGCATTTAAAGACACAGGCCCGAAAAACAGCGTGTTTCTGCTTCCACTCAAAATAGGGATTTTCAAAATTATATAATAAATGATCTGTTGAGTATTTTGAGCTGAAACTTCACAGACACATTCTGAGGACACCAGAGACTTATATTACATATTGTAAAAAGGGGCATAATATGTCTCCTTTAAAGCTCAACGGTAAAATACTTTCTCCTAACCTAGTTAAATATATAGAGACAATTAGAAGTGAGGATCAATTCCAGTTTTTTTGCACAGACTGGGTCATGTTGTTTGTGTTTAGTAAAAACACTTATGAATATTCGATTTGAGCCCCTTTCAAATATGGTATCTCAAATCTGACCTACAACTAAACATTTTATCCAACTCTCCTCTCCTGCCATTGTAGAAATTTTTACTAAATGCTTTTGTTTAAATAGTTTTTTTTTAACAAAAAATAAAATGAATCTAATATATTTGACTAAATTACTAAATGTAAATGTAAATATATGGCATATTAAATCATATAATATATATATATATATGTATAATTTTTTTTATATATATAATAATATTATATATATTCACAAAAGGGAAAATGAAATGAAATCAGAATGGATTCAGAATCAGAATGGATACTTACTGGGTCCTGGTTCATTTGGACAATGAGTTGTTTGACGGCATGTAAAGTGGGATGGGCCCAAGGGGAAGGGTCCTGCCAGTGACGGTTCAGATCGAAGCCCATTAGAGAACACCTAAAATAAATACAAACAAATCAAAAATTCAACTCAGTAAAACAATGGCAAAACACCAACACCTTCATCTTTTTTGGCAGACCTCACAGAAAGCAAAATACTGCGCAAAGTGATAATATCACAGTGAATATGAACATATTTGATGTTTAAAATATTACTATGGGGAGATTTTGGAACAATGAGATTTCATGTGGGCGAGGCTGTGAAACCACAAGCTTTCATGTTATGTACTTGAAGTGATAAGTTATTGGGTTTGAACATCACAGATAAGCTCAAATTGAAATCCACACACATTTTGCGGTCAGAACCGCAGAAAATCACACACGCAGTACATGTCCACTTGTGCGGAGCGAGCAGAGCAGTGTTTACAATTCATTCTCTATGGGAGATGAGAGGCAGACTCGTGAAGGAGACTGTGGGATTGACAGCAGAGAGGAGTAAGCATCAAAAAGTTGTGAAATATTCAACTTTATGCAAATGAAAGGTGAAAAACATCCAAATGCTGTGAGGGTGAAGGCTGTGACGTCTGTCATAAACATTTCAAAATCAGCAGATTTGCATTCATTAGAGTTTCTGGTTGGTTTACGCAATTAAATGACATATTACTCATTTTAATTCAGATTTCAAAAGTTCACACACTTTCATTGTGGCTATACTATAATAATTTATATGTAATACTTCAATGACTATATTTTAAAGGACTGTTTTCACATGTAAATAGGAACTTGATAGGTGCATATTTCTCTCCTATTTCAGACTAGATTACTTTTTCACTAGAGAAAGCGATATCATGGATATAGGAGTATTTTAACCAGAAGCTACAATATGAAGTTAAAAACATCTTGATGGATTTATTAATTGCAAACACACAGCTTTTCACTTTACAAGATGTAAACTGATGGACAGGGGCGCAACTGCACATTTGCCAAGGGGTATGCAAGATCAGTGTTGGCGCCCCCCTCCCCCTGTATTCTAGTAGCCACTAGCACTAACTCGTGCAGAAAACTTTCTGCAAGTCATTGAGCAAAAGTCAACAAAAAGAAACAAACTCATCAGGAGTGAAAAAAGTGGAAAAAAGGGGGGAGTGTGTCACATAACATTCCCTTTAACTCCTATGGCGGACCCCAGACAGTAGAGCACGCACACACACACACACACGCGCGCACGCACATGCGCACACACACACACACACACACACACACACACACACACACACACACACACATTATTCATTTTAAAATTTACTTTAAAGAACATCTGCATTTTTAATTATAGAGATAATTCACGGAAAATTTGCCATGCAAAGTTGAAGATTTCTGCCAAGATTTCCTCTGGTAGAAAAACAAATACTATTAAAATGAATGTCATGATTCCCACTATGACCACTAGATGACAGCAGAGGATTATTTATTGTCTCATTTACCATTTCCACTTTGTAATAGTTATTTTCACATGTTTTGCTAATGGATTTATATTTAGACATTATAAAATCACAATTATAGCATTTAAAAATCTCATTTTTGTCAAAATTCAGCATTGTTTTGTATTGAAGTATGTAGTAGCAAGAGTTTTCAACTCATCGGATCTACTTGAATCACACAGATGGCCTATTTTGAATTTCAGTGAAAGGTGGCTAGTTTGTATCCTTGTTTACAATCTTCTCGATTTCTCTCAAATGTAAATAAAATGCCTATTCACAAACTTTTTTTTTTTAGCAACAGATACTCAGAAATGAACTGATATTTGCCCTCTTAGGCAGTGGCGGAGCCAGGATGTTTTCATAGGACTGGCCAGGAAGGGGCCAGCAACCAGTCTGCGGTGGCACAGAAATCTTCACTATTTCAATATAGAAATGCATTTGACTACTGGACTGTTTTAGTGCCTATAACACAACTGAATACAATTAATTTGTAAGTAATTGTAATTGAGAATATGTGAAGTTGTGAATTAGACCAGATAATACTGAGTGAATATGACCATTTTTGTATTATTTTTGTATTACCTCCAGGTATTTTAATAAAAGGGCTCACTCTAGCTTTATTGCTCAGTCTCAACACCCCCAAAAGCTTGTTCTCCATCATTGCACAGGCCTACTCATGGATGAGACATGCAGATAGTTCAAAAATTTAGCCCATCTTCTCTGAATTTAATATAATCAATTAACTCTGAAAAAACAGTCAATGTTAAACATTCTATTAGTTGTCAAAATTAATTAATTGCAACAGTTTTGTCAAACCTAAATCGAGCTCTGTACAAAGGAAAAAAATAAAGGATAAAAGTTCTCTTTTGAATCCCCATCTGCAATAATGTGAAAAGGGGCGGAAGTCAACAGCACATAAATGCCAGAATGTAAAATTTGTTATTTTATGCATTTAACTATCGTTTAATTTTCGTACAACTGCACTGTGCTCACATTTAGCCTACTTGTGCATTAAATTACAAATATCGCGCCCTATTGTGATCTCGAATGGCAGAATATTTCAGTAAGAATACATGCATTTGAGAGACGTTCTTAAATGTGATGCATATATGCACAGTTTTGAGGTTTTAATCGCAATTTTGGTCATTTCATGACTTAACTGACGATGTATGCTCGTAGTTTTTTGGCAGGGTAATTTATGATTAAGTGATAGTGCGCCTCATATTCACTTACAGTTGAGGAGCACAGTAAAACGTCTGACAGAACAGGAAAGTTTGTTTTACTGACATATAACAACATCTCATCAGACCGCAGTTCACTGTTGTTCTACTGAAGGTCATTTGGCAGCCCTTCCTTTTCCGCAGAATCCACACACGTTTGACTCGCGCGCTGAGGGAAAGCTGAAGTGTGTGTCTGAAAGTCTCCCGTTTGTTGTGGTCGTAAAGAGAAGAGATACGGCGGTTCAGCGTCTTAAGTTGATAGTAAATACATCAATGAACTAATAAAAAATGCTAAAAACCGTTAAATAAAAATGTTTCATTACATTATTTTAACAACTAAGCTTTTGATTATTTATAACGTTTCATTAAAGAAGATTTTCACATAATGAATTCAGCAAAATAGCGCCCCCCCCCTATGTGCGGCGCCCATATGCACGGCATACCCCGTTTTTGCTCCACTGCTGATTGACTAGAGTCATGTGGATTATTGTGATGCTTTTATCAGCTGCTTGAACTCTCATTCTGATGGGACCCATTTAGAGAATCCATTGGTGAACAAGTGATGTACTGCTAGATTTCTCCAAATCTGTTCTGATCTACAACGTGGATGGCCAGAAGGTTAGTACATTTTCAGCAGATTTTCATTTTTTGGTGAACTATTCCTTTAAAAGCAATCACAGTCCACACTAAAGACAACCATACTGCTCTACATTTACAGACACAAAGTGGCAGATCTCTGGTGTTTCGGGCGATATTAAGAGTTTTCTTCATCCACACCATTGGACATGTACCATCTCAAGCGATCTTTCCTACAGGTCTCTGTTTGTTATTTTCCTTTCCCTGAGGCAGTGGACTGATGTGGGGGATGGACAGACGCCTGAGCCCCTGCTGCTGTCCAGCTGAGACTGTGTGACTGTGACTTTGAGCTGAACCTGTAGTCAATGCTGCTGCTCTCAGAACAACACTAATCCCCAGTCAGCAAGGATTGATCCCATGTCCCCTCCTGCAGCTGCTTGTGCTTCTCTCTCTCTCTCTACAGAAAAACTACTGATTCAGCACTGAGAGAACAAGAGAGATGGATCTGATCTCTAATTGTGGACCTCAATGGCTCTCGGTGAGGCATCATCGGTTAAAGTTGCTGCCGAGAGCACCTTTAAGGGTCAGTGGCGGCGTATGTCGTATGTCAGTCCTGTCACCACCATTGAACCATTGATCCACCTCTGCAGCTCTGCAGTTCATGAGAGCCGTCACAAGGTGGCAGCCACTAACGCAGTTTCTGCGGGCCTATGGGAAAATGCAGAGAGCCACTGATGTATTCCGAATGATCGCCACCATTATATAAAAGCCAATAATGGGATTAGGAGTAAAGACAACACCTGCCACGAATGACCAACTTCAACCCCAGTGTAGACTGGCCACTGCACACACACACACACACACACACACACACACACACACACAGTTGTGTTTCAATTCATTTCTGTAGAAGTTCACTTCCCTTGTGTAAAATGTCTTATAAAATACTGACAACACTTAAGTCAGGCAGATAAGGGGCATATGATGACATAATACAGTAAACTTATAAAAATAATAATAATAATTATTATTATTAGCATAAACATACATACATACAGGACTATTCTAAAATGTATGGTCTTTTTAATGTTTTTGAAACAAGTCTCATGCTCACCAAGGCTGCATTTATTTGATAACAAATACAGTAGAAACAGTAATATTGTGAAATATTACTACAATTTTATATAAAAGTTTTGTATTTAAATATGTTCTAACATGTCATTTATTATTGTGATGCAAAGCTGAATTTTCAGCATCATTATTCAAGCCTTCAGCGTCACACAATCCTTCAGAAATCATTCTAATATGCTGATTTCATGTTCAGGAAACATTTATTATTATTATCAATGTTGAAAACAGCTGTGCCGCTTTATATTTTTGTGGAAATCATGATAACATTAAATAAAATGTAAAAATGTAAAAATAAATAAATAAATAAAATACATAAATTATATATCTAATAGCATACATTAACATCTATATTATATTTAACTTACTATGTGATTCAGGAAACTATTATATGACTGTTGCAATAAAAAAACGCAAGTATAATGTAATTTAAAATATTCTATTATGTGCATGATTGTTCGTTTCAGCTGACCTGTAGTTTCCCAGGAACACGCCATCAGGGTTGAGCATGGGAACGATCTTAAAGATCACATGATCACGCAGGACCTGAGCGATGGGATGCTGGCTAACCAGAAAGTCGATGACACCTGCAGGAAAGACAAATACACACAATAAAGTGTAACACACAATGAAGTACATCATATCAAATTGAGATTAAAAAACAAAATACTTGGCATTAAAACATCAGAGAAGGATATCTGAGACATCTCCAGTCAACACAAATGGAATAGACCAGACAACCGAATGAAAGAGAGAGATTTATACAGCGGAGAATCAAAGATCATACTAATTAGAGCAAGAAAATGAGAAAGAGACACAGACAGAGGACAGACGGAGTCACGGAGAGAAAGGCAGCGAGTGAGGCATGTCGATAATGGCGATCACTAGTTGTCCTTCCATTTGCCCTGTACTGAGAGCGAATAATTGACAGATAAACAAGAAGCATAGAAATAGAGAGCAGGAGTGTGTGTGTGAAAGAGAGGGCAGACCCCATCTCATTCCCCCATCTTCCTCAACCCCTCACCCACTCTGTCCTGCTCATTAGTGCTAATGGAGGCATAACAAGCTCTCTAATTGAGTCAATGTGGCACAGAGGCAGGCCACACAGCTATGCTATCTAATTGCTTGAAGTTCCTATATTTATTCATGCATATCCGCATGTGTGTGTGTTATTAGGGTGGTAGGGCAGGTGACTTTGAAGCTTTGTACTGACCGAACTTCAGTTAAGCGTAAAAGCCCTCTTCAGAATTACAACAAAGGCCGAACTCAATAATTAGCTGCATGAAGATTTGGGCTGTGACAAACCACTATTAACCACATCAACTGACAGTCCTAAATTATTTGGATGCACACAGAAGTGACAGAATGACTGTATTGCAAATTATAATGCAGGATGACAGATGGCAGAAGTCATGCAGATATACACAAATATAATATCATTATATAATATCCAGTATATCTACAAGCTATAAAATGTAATATTGGCAAATGAACAATGATTAAACTACATTTAACATTTTTGAAAATGTGAGTGGTTCTGAGCAAAACTCGTTATGTGGGTGGTTGCCAGGGTGTTGCTATGTAGTTGCTAAGCTGTTCTGAGTGTTTAGCAATGCAGTTGCTAACTTCTGTTAATCAGGGGATGTTGATTTCAAAATGGCAGATGACCAACATCTACCACTAACCCACAGCACTTCCTTGAAATATTTTAAGACAAAATTTAGCTTTGCCATCACAGGAATAAATTACATTTTAAATTAAAATAGTTTTTTTTTTCACAATATTATAGCTTTTATTATATTTTAATCAAATAAATGCAGCCTTGGTAGGCATAAGAGAGTTCTTTCAAAAACATTAAATTAATACATTTAACTTTTTTTTTCTTAAAGAAAATGTGAGCAGTCCTGAGCAAATCCAATGCATTTTTTCATTTTAGTTTAGGTATTTTGCTATTAGTTGGAGATGAAACAATAACTAGCTGACCCCTTTCAGTACTGCAGCAGTTGAAGACCCCCCATTTTAAGGTTAAAAAGACAGCTGATAATGATTTGACATTGAGCTATATGGAAACCTAACATAATCCACCTGTGAAAAGACTGCATTGTATCATCATTTGTCATGGACACTTACAGGAAAGCCACATTTCTGTATTGTAACACAAAGTGAAAGCAGACTTTTTCTGTTGAATTGATGTTATTGATGGTATTGCCTTTGAAATCTGGCCATTTTGTCAGACTGTTGTGTCAGCAAGTGTTGTGCTCCGTGACAGGTAAGGTCTTTGCATAGCCGGCTTTAAACAGATTTAGGAGTGATACAGAGAAGATGAGCTGACACTTCCTCTAATCTGCCGTATGCTCCCTGACCTCCTGTTTTTCCGCTCATCTGTTGACCTTCACTCGCAGCAGAGCCCAGCGGCGTGCAGAACTTAAGGTACAAAAGGAAAAGCAGTCTGATGAAATGCAGAGGCCCACCGAGGCCAACCGTCCTTAACGTTGGTCTGTGTTTTGTATTTCAGCAGATTCCAGGATCTCAGGACATCATCAGGCCATGTATGTGTGTGTCGAGATGAGACAAGGTCTTACCCTGACAGATGAAGGAAGCAGGTGATTCTCCAGGGTGAACGCGGGCTGTGAGAAACACCACCCGCTTTTCTCGCTCTTGGTTCAGATGGGCTGAAACACACACACAAACACAGAAAGGTTAGTCTCAGCAGGTAGAGGTCTTGGCAGGACAGTGTATGTGTGGTCAGGAGCCATATGTTTGGACCCTGGAGATTCAGACCTCAGGCATGCAGCAGGAAACCCAGTATGACAGGACAGGAGTGATAGGAAATGTCAAAGATAATGAATACTCCATAGGAGGACAAAACACAATGAGCTACTGATTGCAAGAGCAGGAGAAAAACATCTTGTGGCCGGAGAATGCACATGGATCCTCAAGCGCCTACATCTTTTCAATTAAGACTTTAACGAACAATTGAATATTAACTTAAATAAGATTAAAAAAGCAACATCCGTAAAGTTGCTATAATGTTCTAGACCTCTTTCAATGTACGCTTATTGGACTTTTTCAGCTGTTTGTTTTTAATTTTTTTTATTTTAAAACGCCAGACAAAAATCGTAAGTTGGATTGCTTAGAAAATGATTAGCACACCTCTCTTTGATAAGATTCATCATTTGAAGAATAAATAAACACTGCAGGATGACTTGTGCACCAAAGTTGCTCAAATCCCTAAATGTAATTATGAATATTTTTAGATGCTTTCCTTAGCATTTACAGCTAATTAGTATTTATGTCAGACAATATGTACTCAGTATTTACTAAAAACAGAAGTTTATTATCCAACCCCATCCACTCAGACCGTTTATGGAAATTAAGCTGCAAAAATGGGTCATTCAGGAACAGTCATTAAAAGTTATTAAAGACAGTAAGTATCCGTACACCGGTACGCAGAGGTTGGCCAATCATAATAGAGGTAATTTATATATAGTTACAGCAAATAGTCTGTTTAATTTAAATGGTCAGAGATATGGGGTAAAATTGTCATGTAAAACTAAATTATAAGTGTTTTGGTTGACAAAAACCTGAAAACCATTATAAGCGGGCTTCAGTGAAAAATACTAAATGTTACAAAAGTGAAGAACAGGACCCTTTGAGATATTTTGTGAGATATTTTTATGTTTTATGAGAGATAGAAATGTTAAGGTCACAGTATTTAAATAAATTCAATGCTGTCAATAGAATACGTTTAGAATAAATGAAATAATAATGAAGCTGATGATTCCCAACCAGTATTTAGAAAGCATAACAAAAGTCTTACTAAGTTTTTTAAGTTTTAGCCCTTTCAAAGCTTTTTGTAGATAGGATTTCAAGGTTACTGTGTTTAAATGAATTCCATGCTAGATACTTCATCGTGGATGCAATAATAACTCCTAGATCTGTTTCCAGATATTTCGTCCTCTTCTCCTCTTTTACAATCTCCAAAATGTTACAGAGAGGAATTTAATGCAGAGTAAATCAAATCAGTCCCTCTTTGTGAGCGATGCCAGTTGGGAATGGAATGGGAATACCATTCAAGTTAATGAAAAGAAAGGCTGGACGAATGCGAAAGTGCTGCCAACAAGAGCTCCTCTTTAAAGGCTGATGTGCTTCCAGGCAAAGAAGCGAGCACATTTTAGTCTCAGAGCACGCCATTCCTCAAGGCGGGATGCTAGGAACGTGCACAATGGGGAATTCGTATTTCTCTTATCGGTGTGTGCCACGGGTTGTCCGAACAGGTAAGCCAGAAAATACTTTTTCTAGCAAGGAAATCACATAATGACCAAGAATTTACACCTGTAGGAAGACAGAAGCACAAGCACACACACGCTTGCAGTATATAAGGCCACTGTTATCACTTTCTATTAGCAGGCACATAGATAAAATACAGAGTTTTAAAAGGACAGACACTGATACACTAAAAATACTAAATGTCTTTGAACTAATATGAATGATTCTATTCAATGCAGAAGTAATGCATCAAGATAAAAAATGGACATGGGTCTTGTGTGCATGTTTGAGTCAGGGGAATATCACAGAATTAATAAGGCACAAACGCACATGGGTGCTGATGCCTCAGCAGTCTGAGGAATAGCAGGTCAATCCTCAAAGATATCCTCCTCTCTTCTAGACTTGACCACGAATGAAACATTAAAATATCCAAATGCATTATTCAGCAGGCTCCTTGAATATTATATCCATCCATCACTAGCTGTAAAGACAAGCATGGCCTAATACATTATGTCTATGGTGACTCTGGCCCCTGTGGGGCCGCCTTTAAGTCTGTAAGGGGTTGCGAAGGCTGAAGGGAAATTATTAGAACTGTACCTGAGATAATTTTGCTCTTAAAGCAGTTCAAGGAAGCCTGTCGTTTCAAAGGCAGCTTTTTCCAGCAGCAAAAGGGTTTGGATTTATAAAAATCGACTGTGATAACAACAGTACCATTTCCACTACAGTTATTGCTGATACAAGAAAAATGTGGTAAATTCACCACCACTTTCATCACAAAAAGAAATGCTATTGTTCCAGTCCTGAATGCTGACTGCTCAATAAAGTGTTCCAGGTAGATACAGTATTACATAATATCTCTGCACACCAGTCGTATAACTTTCTGATGCCACAGACACCAAAATATGATTAAAAAGGACCCCCTGCCTAAAATACAAAAGGTATAACTTCATATAGTCATGTAATAAGACCCAATTTATAACAAAGTAAAGAATAATAAATGGCAAAAGTGTATCTGGAAAATATTTAGTTTCTATTAAGCTGATTTAGTTTTTTTCTTCTCTTATGTTTACTTCCTCTTTTTTTGTTAACTGTGGCTGTCAATAGAATACAATAATTAATTAATTTCAAGATTTCCAACCAGTATTTAGAAAGCAGAATGAAACGGTAATTATTTTTATTGCATCTTTATTTTTGTACAATAACTATTCATTATAATTAAATTTTTTATCATCTTTCTCTGAACTTTCTAAACCCCAGCAGTCCCTTGTCCCCTGCCATAAAGACCAAGTTGTTTTAAAGGGGTCATATGATTGTAGCGAATCAGCTCATGGGGAAATATGAATAATTAATCATAACTAGTTATAATTAATTATAAATATTTAGATCCGCTGTAGATATTTACTTGACCTCTCAGGGTCAACTGTCTGTCAATTCTAAGAACGTTAATTTCCTGGTTAAGGGAAATAACTTTCTTACTGTACAATTCTACACCGAGCTTGTAGCATAAATCTGCATGATTAAGTGACTCCAGTTATGAGCAAACAATGAACAACGTCAAGTGTGATACAAGTAAGACTTTATTAACTACATAAACACTTAAACTAGTCTAACATACTACATAAACACTTAAACTGGTCTAACATACACATACACACACACACGCATACAGTTGGTATAGGAAAAGGAGTTAAAGTTTAGGCAGTAAAAAGGAGAGAAATAAGGAATGAAGTTATGGAACCATTTGCATATTCAGCAGATTTACAGCCTGAAGGGAACATCAGATTCTTAGTTCAAACACACCTTTGTAAAAAGGTACAAATGATGCACCTCGGGCCCGACAACCATCCAAGTGCAGATACTTGCACGCCTCGTCTGTCTGAAAGAGGCTTGATGCAACCTGAAGGTTCAAGTTGATCTTTGCTGAAGTTGGTTGATGAAAAAGAACCAGTTTGAGTCAGATAATCTTGTTGAATGGAAAAGACAAGGCCGAAGCCTGGCACGTACTTAAGGATGTCCTGTGTGGGGTGTATTAGAACGAGCCGTTTTAGGTAGGTGTGGTTGACTCTTAACTTTTATAAAGAATATCTCTTTGGATTTGAGACTTTAGTCTTTGCAACTTTACAGATCTTCTTTATGCACCAAGAGATTGTAACACTCCAAAGAGAAAGGAAAAGTTTTAATCATATCATATGACCCCTTTAATTTTAATTTGCTTAAAAATAATGTTTTAATAATATATAATCGAATAATAATAATAATACTGTCATTAATATTTTATGTAATATATAGTTCATTTTATATTTATTATTTTTAATAATTATATATAAATATAATCATTTAATATGCAATTATGATGTTACAGTGCTATTATTATAGAGTAGTATTAGTATATAGTTGTAACAATGCTGGTGGAAACCATGGCTTCCATAGTAAATTTGTGTAAGGGTAGTTTTCATCCTTTTCATGGTCACTGCACAGGATGACACCCCACTGCAGTGAACAGATGATTATCTGTCATGTAAAGCAACTGTTACCACATGGATGCACGTGCGTGCGCACACACACACACACACACACACACACACACACACACACACACACATTGCCCTCCCATGAGACTGCCTTGTCTTGTATGGCCGGACAATAATATATCATGGCCTCTCTCACTGTGTCCTAAATGAGTGATCGTTGAGCTCATTGCTATGTACACAAGCCTAATATCGTATTGATCTCATCTGGGTTTGTGCTGAGCTGCAGGAAATGCTGATTGCTGCTATGCTACGTTCATCCATATATATTCTAATCTGCTTCCTGGGGGCCTGAAAACATTTCAGCATGGGCTGCAATCATAAAACATTCGTCGAATTTTACAGGAAAATTTCTCTTGCCGCTTCTCTCCCCCTCTCTGTCCTTCACAGAGATGGATGGCTTTGCCATTCAAAAGTCTCTGTGGAAAGGCTCGGGCGTTTGCTGGAAATGTGAGCGCTTGCGTTTCAGCAGGTGCTGGGTGTGTGGCTCCATCAGTTATAAATCCCACCTCGGGCCCGACCCGCTGCAAACAAGCCAGCGGATGTAAAACAATGCCGCAGCCTGGAGGCAAACGCTACACTTAGACGTGCGGGACAGATGGAGCGAGCAGTGTGTTTACCTTGTGCCTATAGACCTCCCTCCCCATTAAAGCGAACAGCCCTGAAACATTCATTATGCGTCACTCGCAGCCATTCCATACGGTTCTTTTTTGGAAATAATACTCTGTAAGATGTATTTTTAATGTTCATTTGCGTCAGTGTTTTTATCAGCGTTTTCCAGAGTGCCCGCAGCTTAGCAGAGAGCAAACGTTTATCATTATGTTGAGAACTGCTGCGTTAGCTCTCTTTCTTTCTTTCTTTCCATTTCTCTTGCTCACAAAACACAACACATGTCGAACTTGGAGTCCTTTGACCTGCAGGTGGTGCTAAAGATCAACAACAGCCGTCCAATTCACCACCTCCAACCCTGCAGAAAAGGCAGAAAAAAGTCTTATGAAACAAGACAAATGTACTTTAGCAATTGGCGAAGTTTTTTTTCTCCACCCATTTCGCTGCATCAGTGCTTTTCTTACACTATGTTTTCCTTTGACACCTGTCAGGCATCCTGATGCCTTAATGTATGAACTTTACCTTGACCGATTTCATAACCTCCCCTTTCACTGTTTACCTATAAGGATCTGGTGGGACATAAACAAGCTCTCTCTCTCCTATAGACGAGACACGCTCCCAATTAGACCATAAAGCACCAGTAATGGGCTGACTCTTTTAAAAGGACTCCACATGCCCACTCTTTATCTCCTTTAATGGTGCTGCTGGCCCGGTAATGCTGGGAATCCCTCATCTCAAAGAATATCCCACCACTCCAAATCATAGGAAAGGTCAACAGCCCCGTTCAGCTCCTTCTACTGCTCCCCGCTTCCATTAGGAAAGAAATGAAAGGCAGAGGGGAAAATGACAGTGAGACAGGGGAGAAATTTTATGTTGACAACCTTGTCTGAGACAACCACCTCAGCATATTTCTCACCTGAGAGCACGAGTCCCCACATTACCGCCCGACGCGAGGAAATAAAAATTTAAATGCGAGTGTATTATGATCAGGTGTGATAAATATGTAAATGACATCAAAAGAAGAGAAGTGTCTTTGACAAAAAGTGAAAAATCTAATGAATTTTGAAGGTTATGCAGATTGTGCAGTTTGGCTTTTCTCCTGTGGTCGACGTGCCACGTTTAATGCAAGCTGATAAGACATGAAAGGGCCCTGACGTAATACAATTACCTGGGATCTTTAAGAGAGCTGGAGCCTGAGCAGATCAAATTCAGCAGAAATGGCAGCTTCTCTCTGTTCAAGACAAGCCGGGTAAGTTTCATCACGCCGGCCTGAGATAGATGACTCAAACATGACAGGCTGCATTTATTTCAGCTGTGTCCTTTCTGTAGGGTCAGACGAGGCAGAGTCCAGATCTACTGCTCAATAACCACAAGCCCGCTATTATTATTAGCATTACTATAATGACATGCAGAAACGTACAGTGAGGTAAGTCTGAAAACACCAGTGAAAATGTTGCCTAATTTAAAACAATTTCTATCATCTTGTACCATTATACTACCATAGTTTTCTGGACATGATGGCACTATGCTAAAATTATACATCATAACATGGGCATCATACTTTCTATGATACATTTCCAAAATAAAAGATTACTGTGTTTGTTTATATATATATATATATATATATATATATATATATATATATATAAATATATATGATAAAAAAAATATAACAAATTATTTTTATGGCTGCCAAAAGAGTGTTTAGGAAATGTCTCATTAGTGGTAGGAGGAAAACACAGTCTTGGTTTTGTGCCCTCCAACCTCCACCCCAGGAAGATGAGGGCCTTCTTCCTCCAAAAGCATTCAGTTATTCCGAATGGCACCCGGCACCTTCACGCTGGAGTGAATTAGCATCAGTTTGCAGCAGCAGTGGAATGACACGCTCGCATGTGTGCGCGTCATATCAGCGGACACGGACTAGCTGTAAATTGTCAGTAGTGTTAAATTTATACAGGGCGCAGGCTGCTGTACAGGGTGCTGGAGCCAAACAGTCATCAACCTTCCCTCTTTCTCTCACTCCCATCTCACTTTATTCTTCAAGGACAGGGCTTTAAAAGAAATAGAGCTTTACGCCTGTGGATTCCTGACTGTGTACAGGTCAGGTGGAAGCAGAACAGGCAGTACGCACCGCGTCTCCTCATGGATTTTCTCCAGCCACAAGGTCATAAACCATTTTTCACCCCTGGGCTCCTCAATGCTACTCTCTCACCTCAAAGCATCAGACTAGCTCTTCAGTCTGAGATCTGATTTTATTCAAACGCCACCTCACTGAAAGAACCCTCTCGAATACATCCATCTCATTCTTTTACATCGCGTTTTTTGCCGGCAGTGGGTCAGATCTGGGCAAAAGCTGGACTGTGAAAGGACCGTGTGTGAGTCAAAGTCGAGGGGATAACAGAGGTCAGACTGGAGGAGAAAGGGAAGAGAAAGTGCACGCCCGGGTCAACAACCCGCTATACGTGACCCTAAGTCAGATCTCAGCCTGTAAGTGAAAGCTGAAGTGAGCAATCAAGTGCCGGAGAGATTTTGGTTCCCACAATGCACTGTAAGAATCGAGTCACTCCAGAGGATTACAATGGCATGTTGTATAAGACGGAGCTGAAGAGAGACAGCAAACCTCAGCATGTAAATACAACTCTGAACCCTCTTAAGCCCAGTAGATGATCTGGAGGGATAAAAGCACTGAGCGCAGGGTGATTAGAGATCGATTTAGCGCAATCAAGAACCCACTCGCTCACGCTCATCTCCGTGAAATGGAGAGATCTCTGTTCTCGACAATGTCATGGTATTTCACGACAATTAAGGTTGAGAGAGGTGGAGGAAGTGTCAGTCGAAAGGCTAGAAAGGGACAAAGAAAGAGAATCAAGCAGCGAGAGAAAGAAAAATATTCATTTAGTGGGTGGTCACTGCTCATTGCTTGTTTTAGTCAAACAAAGAACTTTAGAAGATTTGTGTTGCAGAAAGAAAAGGCTTAGGTTAAAAAGGAAGATGGAGGACTTTGAGAGTGAGTCATTCAAACGGCGGAAAGAATTTTTTTTTAAACACTCTAAAATGTATGAATGTCCTTGCATTGAAATAAACCACGTTTTCTAGGTTTTAAATGACAAAATATGTATACTATTCAAAATGAAGAGAAAGGAGACATTCAAAGTCTGTCTTGACAAGTTAAAAATTACAATTATTTGAATATTTTTTCACATTGAAATTCAAAGTAATTTTGCATCCCGTTTAATCAAATTCTGAATTGTAATTTACAAGGCATTATCAATTCATTTCTAAATGGTGCACATTTAGCTTTATACATCCACAAAACTCATTGGGTTAGTTTTAATTATTTTAGTCTTTTGGTTTGATATTCTATCTAATGCATTGGCATTCATTTTAAGTGAGGCTTAAGTGTCTAAATACTTTTTGACGGCAATACTGTATATATGGTAGTGATAGAGAGACAAAAAGTGGCTTGATTGTGGCAAAAAAAACATCCTTTGGCGTCAACTGACAAATCCAATACCATCTTTCTATCCTTTTAACATATGAGCTTTCACAGATGACAGACCATGTGAAATTGGGACTTGAAAAAAGAAAGAAGAAAGAAAACAGAAAACAGCAAGCTGCCTCTTGACATTAAGGAGAATAACAAGAGAGAAAGAGGGAGACAGACAGACACGGGGGAAATCTGTCATGCTTAAAGCCCTTTTGCCAAATTGCTCGCCCTCGATTTGGAAGCATTGGTCATAGTCTTCCTCCGCTCTCCCCGACTGCTGTCATGTCCCTTCAGAACAGAAAAAAAGGTGGAGAGAGAAGAAAGAAGAGATGCCGGTCTGTGCTCAGAATGACAGGGAATCAGAGAGAGGCAATAATGGGGTTTTTTGAAGAATGCACGACTGAACTTTATGGTTGCCTTGCTTGAAAGGATGAGTTACAAACAAGAAGAAAAAACCAGTGGTGATTTCTTTGGGATATGCCCCTAGCTGTGCCGCCCCTCTATATGTGACAATGGGGGCTAGAAGGGCGTGTGGGGGAGAACCGCTCGCCACTTGACAGCCAACCGCTGCTGCCGTGGAAACAGGCCTAGATCGAAACAAGCATTGAGCAACCACAAAGGTAAACCTAGCATGAGATTCAAGAACCTTTTAAAGGCTGAGGTACAGCATTCCTGCAAGAGAGAGAGAGAATGAAGGTATAATACAGACAATCCTCAAGATGCATCACTTCCTCTAACATGTGTAGAATGCAGTCTCGATTTTTGACTAGAGCAGCCTAAAGTCTGTTCATTACTGTAGTTTATTCCACAGACCTCCCACTTAGTCACCATAAAGTCTACTGTAAAAATAATAGGGATGGGATTCGTAAAGAATTTAAAGATTTCTTTGCAAATACCTTAATGATTCCACTTTCTTAACGATTCCATTAATGATTCTTTTAGTACTTTGAAAAAAAAAATCATTATATTTATATTAAATATTATTATTAAACATTACAATGAAATTATTCTTATTTTTATTATCATCCAATGATATATGAAACTCAACTATCCTCTTAATGATTCCAGTTCCTTAATGATTCCATTAATGATTCTTTCAGTACTTTGAAAAAATATATTATATTAAATATTACTTTTAAATGTTACAGTGAAACTAGTATTATTATTATTAAACAATACAGAACAAAAAAATGTGGTAGCAATTGTCAATAATTTATTTTTTAGATTTATTTTTTACATATTGCCATACGGACAGCAAGACAGTAACTACACTGATTTAAGTCACACGGGTTATGTGTTTGATTCACTAAAAAGAAAAATCACTGCTTGTGCTGTAAAAAAAACTGGTTCAAAGGAGTCAATGGTTCAGGATTCAGATGGCACCGGTTGCATTGTATGGCTTTGATCCACAAAAAGAACTGATTCATAAGAGACATTCTGCAAACAACCTACTGGATTTGCTATCAGTTTCAAGTTGTGGATGCATTCATGGTCTTGCAGTGCTGTTGGATACATATTGCAGGACACTCTCAAAGTATTTTAGTATGATGTTTCCTCTGCACTGGTGGTGTTTTTTAGCTAGTGATTTGAGACAGCTCATGCCATTTTAGTGAGCAATATATGCACCAGACAGTCAGTGAACGGACTGTGGGCGTCCCGTCTGAGACTATGTACGCTATAACTAACAATGTGCATGCAATAACAAACCCCTGCAATCTCAAAAGGTCACTCGGATCATGTCAGGCTCGATACAATTGTACTGAAACACATCTCCGGCTGGGACAAAGCAAGTAATTTTACACACTTCACCCACTCAGATTCCCGAAAAAGCTTGGACTGTAAGCGCAGTTGAAAGAAAGATGGCTTTTTTAATATAGGTTATTAGTTTCCTGACCCCCATAGAGTTCTAAATAATTTCTGAAAGCAACAAAGTCCAGACGGGAAACCTCTCTCTGCACCCAACTTTATTACGCGGTTACAGCTCCAAGGTTTAATTTCTCTCATGATTTTTTTTTTGCTCTTATTCCTTCTTTTTTCTTTCCTTTTCTCACTACATAGTGAGATCCCTGACACTCAATTTACAGCCTCACCATCTCTGTCAATCTCAATCTTATACTCTCTAAAAATATATTCACACACAGGCCACGCTTTTAGCCTGGGGCGGCAATTGTGGATGGCAAACTATTTTCGTGAGATCGCTCTCTCTCTCTTCTCTGCTGTTTCACTCACTGGGTTGTCAGTGGTTTATTGATTAAGCAGTGAGAGAAGAAGGTCTTTCAGATCTCTCTCCACACTAATCAGGAGAGAGGGAGCACTTCTGGATGAAGCACAAACTCAACATGGTCATTTCTCAGATGTCAGTGATCAGAACAAGACAGGACTTTGATAGGAAAACACCTAAGCACATATTTGTTTTTCTAACAGTCGCACTGGACTTTCCATTGATAGTTTCCCCTATACAGTATTATTTTAAAGACATTTTGCTAATTTTGGAATTGATTATAAACTTAATTATAATAATAATAATAAGTTTCAAGTTGTTGTTGAAAACTCATCTTTTTAAAATTGCTTATATAGACTTATCATGATTAGTATTCTATTGTGTTGTACTGTAATGATATTTTATGACTTGTAGTTTCCTTGTATTGTATTATTTTTGTACCTATGTATTTTATATGTTTTATTTGCTATTGTTTGTTGCGGTTTGGGTCTTAGAAAAAGCGCATTATAAATAAAATGTATTATTATTATTATTAACAGTTATTTTATTTTATTATTTTTATTATCATTTTATAATAATAATAAATATGTTATTACACACACAAAAAGTTTTTACTTTGGGAATGTATCATCTGGTCCCCACAAGGTGTTCACTACTATAAGTAAATCCACGGCATCTTAAGTATTAAGAGAAGTGAAGCGAAGTGATGTGTGGCCAAGTATGGTGTTCCATACTCAGAATTTGTGCTCTGCATTTAACCCATCCAAGTGCACACACACAGTAGTGAACACACACACACCGTGAACACACACCCGGAGCAGCGGGCAGCCACCCGGGGAGCAGTTGGGGGTTCGGTGTCTTGCTCAAGGGTCTCATGGTATTGAAGGTGGAAGAGAGTGCTGGTTATTTTTACTGTTTTTTTTAAATCATATTACCACTTCTTTACACTCTCTCTATTAATGCAGTCAAACAGCAGAACAGCAAAGCACATTACACAGATAAATAACACACTCCAGGAGTGTTAAACTATTGTCTTAATTGCTGTCATTTTCACCTACTTACATTACCTCTTCAAACCTGCAATTGACCAGCCCACTCCAGCTCTGACTGCAAACCCTTAATGTAAATGAATAACATTATGCTGTTATTCAAGATGTGAAATCAAAACTGGCCCTACTCACTCTTTTCATACAAATGTGCATGATTCATTTGGGCTTGCTACTCTACTCTAAAGTAAAAAAAAAAAAAAGAAAATATCTCAGCTTTTTTTCTTAAGGCATTTTCAATATAAGTTCCATCATTATTCCAGTAGTTGCTGATAAGTGAATGAGTCATTTGAATCATTAATTTGAATAATTCAATCAAAAACACTGATTTATTTAGAAATGTCATGGACTTTGATCGAGTCATTTATTCACGCAGATGATTCGCTTCGAATAGCTGTGAAATCAGACAGTGCTTTTTCACTGTAATGTGGGGTTTTGTGTTTGGGTTTTGTTTCATGTTCATGTTTTCATGTCTTTTATTTTGTAACTATTTCATGCTGTTAGTGTCATGCTTCCCTTGCCCTCATGCATCTCTGCCTTGTGTATGTGTCATGTTCTGATTGGTTGTCTTAGTCATGTGTCTTGTTTCCCATTGGTATGTTCTTGTCATGTGACCCTCTTGTTTGCTATAAGTAGCCATCATGTTGCCATTGTCTCTTGTCGTGTATTGATGTTGTAACCCGCTGTCGGTGAGTCTAGTCTGTTCATGCCTAGTCAAGTCAAGTCTGTTCATGTCAAGTCAAGTCACGGATTATTGTTTGGATGTTTGGATCACACTGTAAATAAACTGCACTTGGGTTCTCACTTACGCTCGCCTTCAGTGGACTAATTTGTTACATTCACATACTGTTTTATGTCCACTATATAGTAGGGAAGTATGCAATTTCAGATGCAGCCACTGATATTAGTTTAAAAACACATAGAATCAGGAACACCACTGCCTGAGTAAATCATTCAGTATTAACTTCTTGTTTATCGATCTGTTGTAAAAAAAGCAACATACTGAGCAAACATACTCGAAAACAGCAACATATTCTAGTTCATATGAGATGTTTAGTTCTTGATTTAAAGGGCAGAAAGCATTTACTTGAAGGCACAGGAAAATGTTTGGCTAGACATATTAAGAATTGATCAAGAGTGGTTGTAAAGGGCACAGACACAGTTTGTGCATAGCATGTCCAACTGTGCACTTTTAATTTAGCTAAGTTTGGTTTTAAAGAGACAGATGCCAGGTGCCCTTTAAGTCGAATACGTTTGCCATTTCCTTTACAATGATACAAGCAAATTTAATAACGGCCTCCAGGGCTTACTGCAGCCACAGTGTGTGGGATGCATTTAGTCTGACTTTGATACAGATTAATGAAATGTCACTTAATTGAGGGGGATTTGCTTGTTGAAAGAGGGTCTAATTTCAGCCCTTGTGTCACATTTAGCCTGGGAGGTGATTGATAGAGTTGACTGTTGACCGTGCCGGACTGGGTCACAATTACACAACATTTCCCTCTCTCACTCTGGGTTTCTCTTCAGCCCAAGGAGCCACTTTTCCCCACAGCACATGAAACATGCTCACACTTTATTGGTATGTCTGTTGAGGGACTTTCTTCTGAGGGAAACAGAATGGGGAAGGAAAGAACTCTTGTGAGGTGTGTTTTTCTCTCTGAGGAGTATGCTGTGCTCCTCGTCTGAGCAGATACACTTTAAACCTAAAAGGCTTCAAAACGAGCAGAGAGTTTGAAGCTGTTCGACAAAAGATGGGCCCTGAAGGAGAGAGCTCTACATCTCACCGAATATGTTTACACGAACAGCGATTTTCCAAGTGTATATGGTATTCCGGGGTTTAAGATGGGCATAGTAAACTGGTATCATGAATATATATTTTATTTAAATGAGATATTT
Organism: Sinocyclocheilus grahami; assembly: GCF_001515645.1. NCBI lineage: Eukaryota > Metazoa > Chordata > Actinopteri > Cypriniformes > Cyprinidae > Sinocyclocheilus > Sinocyclocheilus grahami. Next base: position 962,784 of record NW_015505195.1, read on the forward strand.
GGTGCATTCCTCAGCCAATATGAATATCCAGGACCGCTATATACATTTCTGATTAATGCGCCTATGTGGTATTAACACAAGAATATTTGTACTGGTAACATCTGCTCTTATCTCACAGCATATTTAACAGCTTAGTCTGAAAATATATATGCATAAATGTGCTCTCGCTGCATCCTCAGCATTTATTCTAACCTCAGACAGCAGTCTACAACAAGGCAAATGTCTGAAATGCCACCTGCGGCAGTACAAATGTGCCACTGTAAAGGCCATGGCAGTGAATTCAACCCCAACCACGGCTCTTAAATCCAGACAGGGTAAAAATAGAAGATGAATTAATTTTCAGGGAAAATAGTGGGGGAAAAAACTGGGGCATGCAGTAATTACGATGAACGACGAAAGTGCAAAATAAAATTCACAAAAAAACTAAATGCATCAAAACTTAAGTTTGCACTTCCTTCTTTTACTGAAATGAAATGCATTGCAAACTCACCCTGAATTTGTTTGTACTTGTAAAAATTAAAATTTCACAGTTTGTTTAATGTGCTAAATATACAAATTTAAAAATTAATATGTGAATGTGCGTATCCGATTCCTTTTCCTAAGTTTGTACCGCACAGATTTCACTTTAAATGAGCTTCTAATAAGAATAAGTGTCGATAGAATGGTAATGTCTTTGGTCCGCCCACACAGTGGGATAATTGCACAGTTGGGATTTTGCTTTAAGAGTTGTTCATCTCCCACAGGGAAGATGCTATTAGCTCATCGTTCTTTTTCTCAAAAGGCTAGGCTGCTCACTCACTCATTCACATGAATATGCATTAAGGGCAATAAAATTCCATATGGAGCAACACACAGTGGGCTGCCATTTTGTGAGAATGTCCGTTTGCATATTAGAGGCAGTCTGTTAAGACAACGCAGTAGTAACTAGCAATCAGCTAGCATACAAGTTGCAGTTTGTTAATAAGAGAGCGAATTCCTCACCTGCAGAGCAGATTTGCTACACGTTAAACATAAAAAAAACGACAAAAAAAACAACTCGTGTGAACTGTATTTGTATTTGGCTACTATAGTTGCTGTACTTTCACAAGTTTTACATAGTAGACCTACAGTGTATTCAATCAAGTGACTTCACAATAAACAGAAGCAGGAAATGTCTGAAATGTGATGTTGCAGAATTGTGCTGTAGAATCATAATGATTTGCTGTGTATCACAGTTGTCTCATATTTTAAAGGTGCTGTATGTAATTTTTTGACTGTACTAATGCATAAAAATACCATAATATGCTTGCCGAAATTTAAGAAACATGCTAAGTTTCTCCGAAAAAACAATGCTACAGCTAGTTATTCTACTTTTAAATGTGTATTCCGTGTCGGAATGTCTGTTTTTGTTTTGGTCTGTGTGATTCCGCCCACTGCCAATTTACCCAATAGTATTTGCCCCCCCCGTTGCCAGTTGGCGGAAAACACAGCATATTGCAGCCATGGAAGCTTTCAAACGAATTGGGTCAGAGATAGCAGATTCTACCCGACCTAAAAAGCCTCGGCATCCACCTAAAAAGCTCCATGACCAGAGGACTGTTAAAACGCAGATAAATCAACTACTTAATTTACAGTGTAAGACTTGTTGTCTAACATTGTCGGTTGCGCTCATTCCTTTTGCATCTGGCAACCTGCATGAGCATTACTTACTACTTGACCGAATATGTCCCAGATGCATTATTCTGTAAAATTCTGAACACAGCGTTTAATTAAGAGAAGCGACTCTTAATTCTTGTGAAACCCTGGCAATATTTTACAGTGTACTATTACACAACTTCCTTCTAATGTAAAAGTCACAGAGAAAAAAAGGTTGATCCAACAACAACAAAAAAAAGAGAATTTTCTTCATACTCTCATTCCCTTGGTTACCTGAGATGGCAGGCACGGAAGGAGGGCGTGGATTTGGTGATTACAGCGCCAAAGCGATTGGTAGGTCGGGCGGAATAGGGTGGAAAAGGGCCTACGTTTGAAGTGGCAAGTCCTTTCATAATGCTTTGATCAGGGAGATGTTTGTAGTGGGGGCAAACTTGAAGAACAAACAAGACTTCAGAAAGATCAGCTATCTGTTCAGTAACGTTCAGCCTCTAAAGGGAACAGAAAAAACCCTCAACCGATAATCACTGACTTTTTAATGCAGATTACAGAGGGAAAAAAGACAGAAAGAGCTCAGTTTGGACCGATAGAATGGAGGATAAAGAGAGAGGGGGGGGGAGAAAGACGCCGCCGAGGGAGCAGATGTTTTTTGACTACCTGTTTTACGCGTGCCAGCCTTATATTTGCACAAAGATGCTGCCAAATGAAATTCATTGTAGAGTAAATACTTACACAGCACACATGTGTGTTTCCTACTCAGGAACTCTTAAAACACTAGAAAATGTAATTGAAAAACAAAGCGAATAGGTGACTGGCGCATGTTGGTGCAGTTAAGCGTAAATTTTCCAACTTCACGCGTCTGCCTCTATATGTGGGTGTGTGATTGAGTATGTTCTGGAAACTGTCAGTAGGTGTGCGAGTGTGTGGAGTGCAATAACTCCATACGCACGGTGCCGCCACACTAAAGCCATTAGATCTCAGCGAGAGACAGAAGTACTTTAGCGCTGTAGGTGTGACCCAAAGCCCCTAACCTCCTCCATCACAAAGCCGAGGATGGCGGAAAGCAAATCAGGACAGGACAGAGCGTAGCGGGGTCACCGGTCGGCGGGCGGTTGTGGGCAGGATACTGATTGCCCCTTTCTCATGCTTCAAAATCACATCGTTCCCTTGCTAAAAATACCCAAGCAAACTTAAAAGGGAACATGGTCCCCTCTGACACTTCATAAGAGAACACTGCGTACTTATAAGTGCATACTCTCGATTTATAATTACCGCTTTCACTCATTCTGTCTTACGGAATGCTTTGAAGGCTCGCATGGAGCAAAAGCATACAGTGCAGGATTACATGGCCTTCTGAGTCTGATCTAGCCAGAGAACTTAATTGAGGTCCTTCGCTATAATAAACAGCGAGTGGCTTCATCTTCTTCTCAATAAATGGTGCTATATGAGCTTTGCGACTCCCCCCCCTTCCTGTTGAGAGATTCCAGGGACTATGGTCCACAGAGAATGTGGGAAAGGCAGGCTTCTGGTTGCATAGAGGGAACATCAGATAGGATTAAGGTAGTATTAAAACCCCCAATGTCTCAGCAGAGCAGACACGCTCTACTTGCGGCTCTGTTGCCTGCCGTCTCCTCTAATCCATACCCCCTTTGCTCTCTCGGAATTTGTCGAGGTATCTGCTCATGAGCGTTCTGTGGAGAATGAGTCTCAGAGGTAAACAGTGGGACGGAGCAGGTATTTTACAGAAGAGGGGGACAGAGACGGGATTACAAGTAAGTGGCTTACAGTACAGTGAGTGGAAAATGTGTAATTATCTTAGGCACTCAGACTGAACAAATAAAAAATGTTTGGAGACTCGAGTCGGTAAGCACTCCAGGGGTCTCGCCGGCCATGTTCTGTCCCGCAGAACAGCAGAGAGAGTTCTGAATCTGAGCTTAGCTCAACAACATTCAGGATGAGAGCCCAGGCCACGTTATGAACCGTCGCAAAATACTAATGAAATATTAATTATTAGCCTTGTGTGTCAGTTAGATGAGCCTGGGCAGGTTCCCACAGGAAGACCTGTCAGTGGACTGAGGAAGAAGGAAAGGGAGAGTGAGACAGACACGATGAGGAGGCCCTGACCTTTACTGTCAGTCGAGAGAGAGGGACTGCGACAGCGAAGGAGGGGGAGAGATCAAGAGAGAAAAGAAGCCCCAGAGCCCCCTGACTCTTGTCTTACGCCAGTCATCCGCTGGGACACATCATTCTGACCTGCTCTGATCCATGACTGCTCTGCTCAACAGCTTTCCACCAATCAGCAGGCAGGAAGTCCTTTGACTGCCACACACAGCGCAGCTATCGTCTGCATGGGAGACAAACTGAGCCGTTTAAAAAGCATAGTTCAGATTTGCAGAACTGTTTTGGCTGCTGCAAACTTCACTAAAACTACCAGAATGCATCATAGCACTACAATGCTTTTTGCGACATATAATGCTTTTTAGAGTCCCATGTAAATACCTTTACCTTATATGAATATATTCAGTTGCATATATTAAAATATCCAAGGCAATTATCCACTCACATTGGGTGTAATATTTTGTAAAAATATTTTTTAAAGAACCTCTTATGCTCACCAAGGCTGCATTTATTCGATCCAGTAAAACAGTAATACTTTGAAACATTATTACAATTTAAAATGAAGGTTTTCTATTTTTATATATATATTTAAATTTATTCCAGTGATGGCAAAGCTGAATTTTCAGCAGCCATTATTCCAGTCTTCTGTATCACTTGATTCTCCAGAAATAATTCTAATATGCTGATTTTCTGTCACCGATGGAGTTTTGGTTCCTTGCCACAGTCGCCATTGGCTTGCATAGTTGGTAACGCTTGACTGATTGCACAGACACTATTTGAAGAGAGCTGAACTGGATTATGACATTTCTGAATCATCAATGAACTGACTTTTGCTGAAAAATTACTCTCTGTTATTGTCCTCTTGCATTATTGACAAACTATTTTCCTGTTTGACACTGTAATGATGCTTTGACACAATCAGTATTGTATAAAGTGCTATACAAATAAAGGTGACTTGACTTGACTGATTTGGTGCTCAAGAAACATTTAGTATTATTATCAATGTAGAAAATGGTTGACCATTATCCAAACCTCTGCTGTGCCTCTCTATGATCAGGGGTGCTATTTTCTCAGAAAGCTGCACAAAAAGATCTTATGTACTGCAAAACAAATCTGTGTGGGTGTAAGTAATTGCTGTGTCAATTCTAGCTAAATTACGCATATTTTGATTTGCAGATATGTTAGTTATCCCTGAACAGTGCCTCCTCCATAACGGGTCAGCTGTAGGAGTAATTGACGGGATTGTGGGGTTTTAATCCGCTCTCACTTCCTAGCAATTCACATACAGTTTACCACAACACTGCTGTTGCCCTACATGCATGAGATCAAGCATGGTGGACTTCACTGTGAAAACCCTAGTGTAAAATAATCACAACAACCATACACCCAACTCTACTCCTATGAAGAAACCAGGAAACCAGCGTCAGTGTTTTTATTTGTAATAAACAATATTTAACACACACACACACACACACACACACACACACACTTATTTTATACTGTAATATATTTGAAAATGTATGAAATATTCTTGCAATGGCAAAGCTGAATTTTCAGCAGCCCTTATTCTCCAGTCTTAAGTGTGACATGATCCTTTAGAAATCATTAAAATAATCTGATTTGGTGCTCAGGAAACATTTCTTGTTATTATGATAAAATTTTTCTTTAATAAGTAGAAAGTTCCAAATAAATGTATTTATTTGCAAGAGAAATATTTTGTGTTATTACAAATGAATTTACTCTAACTTTTGAGAATTTTAATGCATCTTGCTGAATAAGTATTAATTTCTTTAAAAAATATTCAAATGTATTTTTAATTAAAGAAAATTACAAGTCATCAATAGTTATATTTGTCAAATTAGTCATAACTGAGCACTACTAGTTAATACTGGCTGCAAACCATAGTTTACCCTGCACTCTCTGAAGTCCACTGGGCAGAGACCAAAGCAGCACTGAAGGCCCGAGCACCGCATGTCAGCACCACAGAAACCCCCAGAACATACAGCAGTCAGAGCACTTCAGATGGCCCAGTAACAGGAGCACGTAGCCCTCAATGACAGCTCTCAACACGGGACATTACTTTGTCCTGTGCTGTGGGAGGGGAAGCAGGTGTGTTGTGGTGTGACAAAACCTGAGGTGACAGCTTGTGTTTTCATTCGGCCCCCCGCAGGACACAGTATATCAGTTCAGTCACGCTGTTTCAATCTCGCTCGCTCTTTGTTTCTTTCTATCAGTCATTGTCATATGGGTTTTCTTTCTTTAATTCACCTGTTCAACATAATTCCTAGCTTTTATCCGCTTCTTTCCATCTCGGGCCCTTTGACATGACTTGCATAAACAGTGACGCAATGCAGTTTTTTTATCGAGAAATATGTAAATTAATATTGATCAAACCAATAAAAATATGTGCATGTTTGATGTGTATATTTAATTATGCTCCCATTCACAAATATGACATTCCATCGATATCATAAAACTGTCTTGATAATAAATAACGCGTTATCAGCCTAGTTCAGACTACACGACTTTAAACTGCCAACGTTTAAAGTCACGGTTAAACCCATGCCTTGCTCTCTCATTGGCTGTAGCTCGTCGCGACACCTGACACTGGGCTTTAATCGCGGTTAAAATCCTGTAGTGTAATTGCAGAGTTGCATTCAATCTAACGTTTACTCACATATTCGTAAATGAACTCTCTCCTCTACTCCATTATTGCAAATTTATGAATGTTCATCCTTATATATGTAATTTTTTGGTCCTTATATAGGCTAATATTTCATTGATATTTTAACAAAAGTTTCTATTCACCTGTTGTCGCAACCACAAGCAGGTTTGATCATGAGATACTGAAAGATGATTGGTTTAAATGGTTGGTTATATATGCGGAAGGAGGGAAATTTCATTTGAAATGCATTGGGCCTTTCTCTGCCACATTTTTGACTGAAGCAAATGAGGCTGCGTTATATATTTAAACAAGTTATTTATTAATATCATATATTACAGAACTTTATTCAACTTTGACCGCATTTGCTGCTGACCTTTTGAAATGCAACCAAAAGATTTAATAATTTATCATTATGTAAGAGGCATGGGTACAAAAATCAACATAAGATGGAAGAGAGACTATGTAAAGGCCTTCATAAATTAAGCTGTATGACATGTTAAAGTCATATCATGACATTCACAGTAATGATCATATTACACATAAGACTATAAACAGCATAATTTTTATATTGTATTTATTTATTGTAAATTAGCCTATATTTATTGGTTTTAGAAGGCAATAGATCAGTCCAATATGTAGTGTTCAATTAGATTAATAGTAAACTATAATTAATCTATAAATTAAAAGTGAAAAAGACAAAGATAAGGTTAGGTGGTTATGACCCTGTTTAAAACTTTTATTCAAAAGAATAACATGAATCAAAAGAATAAGCATGCTTATTAATTTAGTATAATCACAATTAAATCACATTTATATAAATATTTACAGGAAAAAAATCCACAAATTAAGATTTGCGTCACATCCCACAGCTTTACATAATCTTGTACCACACATTTTAAAGATGCTGTTAAAAAGGTGCTTTAAACACCTTAAAAATGCTGCAATATGTTCCATTCTCTTGCACTCCATCCAGTTGTTTTTGAACGCAAGTGAGTGTCTTTGTTGAGGCGTGCTGACTGCAGACTTACAAAAACATGACAGTGGCTTTTCAAGCTTACAGCTTGAGTTGTTTCCTCTTTCCACATTAGACTCTCTCTGTTTCTCTGGGAGGCCAATCAAGGCCACTTCTGTCGGTTCTCGTAGTCCCCTTTAGTGACGCCTTTGTGGCTACAGAAAGATCCCTTCCTGCCTACCAGGCTATCAACACCTCTCTCACCCTGCTCTTGTAGCACACACACCCTCGCACACTAAAATACATACACGGCCCACCACTCAAAGAGCCTCAAGTGATTCAAAACAAAACCCTCAGACCACAGCTATTAAGCACTGACTTTAGTGAGCGTAACTCCCAGCTGCCTTTAATCCCTCCACAGGGGTGACATCCAAAGAGCCAGTATTCATGTCCAACAATATTGGCAAAACCAACCTGGAGACTTTTAAAGCACCCAGCTCAGTCTTGGTAACCATTCTCTCATGGGAATGGGCATGAAATGGCTTACAGAAGAACAAGGAAGGCTCTTCAGATCTGAGATTTGAAATAACTCTATATTAGTTTGGTTTCTTGGCATTTGGCAAGCAAGCCAGAGCTTTGGCAAATGAGGGTTCTTTGGCCCTATATGAAGCTTTTGTATTTTCCTTTTCAGCCACAAAAAAACATCTCTTTAGTCATCGCAGAGCACCGCTGATCTCAGGAAATGAAAGTTCACTTCCTCATACTGAGGCTTGACACGTTTTTTTGTGGCTTTTGTCCACTTGAACCTTCAGAGAAACACAGGTGAACCTTGAGAATACTAATCACAGGGTTCTGAAATTGTAATACTCGCCACCCACACACACACATATACAAAAGAGTGTGTGCGCACGTGTACCGGTGATTGTGGCATTGAGTACGGAATAATTCATCATGTCTAATTAAATATTCAGAGTAACGGGGAAGATGTCATCTCAGAACAAAACTTTGTAGTGCAGTTAAAAAGCGAAGATGGCCGGAGACAAACTCCAAAGTCTTCCTCACCAGAGCTGGTTAATGTTTGAAGATCTGCTTGCTTCATTACATTTGCCATGGCTCTTTAAATCACACTTGATTACCATTTAAATAAAACAGCATGCTAAACATCTGCAACCCACTTCTTATGGAGTGTTTTACTATTATATGGCCACTAAAATAGATTTTCTTTGTAATGCGAGGACACTCAAAAGGCCAAACAATGCATCCTAAAAAAGAACCAGTTGTTCTATTAGGCGATTTATTTAATGACCGCAAACAAGGGAGATGAATAGAGTCGTATGCCTCACTTATAGAAGGGCTTTGTGACTCAGTAAAATAGCAGCTCTTATTGAATATCTACCTACTTCTGAATAAAAAAATAAATAAAAAGTCATAACCCATGATACGGACCACAGGCCAAATGCTGAGAGCGGTTACAGAAATAACAATCTGAACATTTTCATGTAGAGAATTTGTGTTTGTTTACCCTGCCACAATCCTTCATCTGCAAGAGGCAAGCTGTCACTCATAATTTGGCCAAAATCTAAGTGTATGAATATTTCATTGGGTCAATAAACTATTGTACAATTTGCCTTTGGTTTTGTTTCTTAGCCTTGGCACAAAGAAGTTGTCTGCCAATATTGTGTGATCTATCTCCATATAATGGTGAATAAAGTGTTGATTAATATATTACACTAGGTATGTTTCCATCCACCTATTTTTATGCGCACAATTGTGTCGGATAAACTTTTTATTCGATAAGAAAAAATTTGCATAAACTATGATGGAAACACATTTACCGAATAAAATCCACACACGTAAATTATTGTATATGAAAGTTATTATATTCAGAGGCTCCTCCTACTTTTCTTAGTGATATTTAGTGCCAGTGTATCAGGAAGTGAAGATTTTGTCCTCTTTGACTCGTTGGATGAAAACTGTGCTTAATTCGCAAATGTTTTATGCGATATTTCTATTTTGCACACAAGTTAAATCCGCAACTTTGGATGGAAACATAGCTCCTGTTAATGTTTTCTTAAAGGAATAGTTCACATATGCCTGTTCCTTGTACAAAGTTATTGGATGGCTTCAGAAGACTTTGCAAGAATAACAGGTTACAACAACAAGACCAGTAGATGGTATGACCACTTTTTTTTTTTTTTACAGATAAATAAAAATGTGGACATAAATGCTTTTTGGCAAAAAAAACAACAACAAAAAAAAGTGTTACAAAACAAATGGCCTAGCAAGAAAAAAACGATATTACAACAATATACAGAACATTATACAATATGTTTACTGAAGTCAATAATTGAACACCAGTTGTGAAATGAGACTTCAAGTCCACGGTGTGATGCCACGACTGAACAATCAAATCAAGTACTATTCATAAAGTTGTGTAATAAATAATGGCAATATAGGGTAGTGATAAACTGCTTGGCCCTTATTAGTTATAAGTTTATAAAATTTGTACATATGATTAAGTGCTACAGATATGTTACCGTTGAACAATGTTATTCTAGACAGAACATCTACCGTGATATGACTACTGATGTCATCATATGAAGAAGACAATTTAACACTTTAAGAGGAGACTGTCTGGCTAGTATAAGAGAAAGAAAAGCTGAGAGGAAAGAAAGAAACAATGACATGAATACTAAGCAGCTCTGATGATTAGAAGTGTTGCTAAGAGCAGCTCTGTGACAGTGACATTGGCCGTCAATGTCAGATGACTCCGCTGCGCCTCGGCAAAGAGCTCCATTTTGAGCTATAATTAGCTTAAACATTCGCAGTATGAAAAATTCATGATAGCTTTGGATTTTTTAATTGCGGGAGCATTCTGCGTTAATCGAAGTCATTTAGAAAGCCTTCTGCTTGACACGCAGAGGAGAGGAAAATAAATCAGACGTCTGACTCTCTCAGCAAGTTAACCCGTTTCTTCAGCGGCATCTGACACAGTTCAGGTCCACATAAGAGGCGGCAACAGGACATCTCAACCATTGACATTAAGCACTGTGGACATTGCACTCTATGCTTTCAGGAGATGAGCACAGCTTGAAATAAGATCCGTTTTTTAAAATAGCCTTTCTCTAGCTGAATTATTTCTGTGCTTAATGTTGAAGTGTGTAATTTCTGCATCACCAAATGAAATTTTTTTAAATACAGTGGGGAAAAAAAGTATTTAGTCAGCCACCAATTGTGCAAGTTCTCCCACTTAAAAAGATGAGAGAGGCCTGTAATTTTCATCATAGGTATACCTCAACTATGAGAGACAAAATGAGGAAAAAAAATCCAGAAAATCACATTGTGTTTTGAACAGTTTCCCCAAATCACACCCCATATATGTCATTGGTCAAGCCAACAGATAGTCCCACTCCAAACACACACCATTTGATGAGCCAATTTTGCTCTGGGCTGCTCAAAATAAGAGCAACATTTTATTTATTTTTTTGTTCAGTATGGTTTTATTACTGTATGCTTTTGTTCATGTTATCAGCAAAAAAATAAAAAAAGTTTTTGATGCAATTATGCAATTACAAAGAATGGGGACAGATGCTTTAAAGCTTCAAACCGTATGAAAACTACTCCATGCAAATATTTTTAAAAGTAGTCCATGCAACTCATATGACCACATTATTTAATCCGCAAGATGCGGAAATGAATCAGAAATTCATTACATTCATCAAGAAATCATACAGACTAATGAATGGAATCAACTGATTCATCGAAAAGATCCAACTCATATGAACAATTCATTCACAAAATGAACTCATGAACTTATCAGTCACTCATGAATGTGCCAAGCTCAATACTGAGATTTTCAGAGCATAAACAAGTAAATTTTGGTCTGTTCCTCACAAAAAAAATAAATGAAAATAATAATAATAACAAAAAAAATTAAATAAATCTATTGCTTCAGAAGACTTAGAACATGCATGAGTCATACTGGTCATACATTCATGATGGTTTTTGCCATTTTGGAGCTTAAAAACCCCATTCTTTATCCACATTCGTTACATTTAAAAAAGTGTTTTATGAAAGAAACAAGATTTGGATTGACATGTATGAGTGTAAATAATGTCAGAATTTCCTTTTGGGTGAACTATCTCTTTAAGAAGGTTAGAAAATAAAGTCAGAATGCATTATAGCAAAGTCTATTTCTCATCAACAGAAAAGCACGGAAAGACCTTATTGGCCATGTAAAAAGAAGATCAGTGTGCGATTTGTCCTTGTCTCTTCTTCTTCTCCTTCCCTCTCTGAAGTATTGTTCAACGTTTTTCAGGTTGAGGGTCGGACCGAATCAATGTCCATGCATCAATATATCACAGCCCTAAAAAACTATTTACCTAGAGCAAGATCTCGGCCATTGATTTGTTTCTGTGCTACGGAGAGCTGCGGTGTGCATAGGTGAATAGCATTTACAGGAGAACGTACGATCTTCCTCAAAAAATAATGGTCAGGGGGGAAAAAATGAAAATGTAATATGCTACTCCTACATGTTCACTCTAGTTTCACCAGGTCTTTCAACTGGAAAACTAAATTTCATACCCTGGGGGCTTTTATGTTAATGTATCATGTATATCAAAAAGCAAGAGCGAGCGCACACGTGAACTGTCACTGATATTCTGCCTATGCTTCATTGTATTAAATGCTCTGCTGGTTTTAACGCACACAGCGCACCGCTACTCTCACAAAGCTCACCGGTTTATTATCATCACTTGTGGAATTCTAAACAGCTGCCTGAAAGTTCTATTCATCTCCACATATTTCCAATTCCATGCTGCCTCCATCACTCCAGCCACCTTTTCGGTGACAGCGTTTGTCCCACCGGCCCCTCAATCGCGCAATCCCGCTGCTAAAGGATGACGAGTGGAGTGCTGAGTTGCAGGTAAAGGATGATGTGTGAAGCCCTGCTGCTGACGGCAGCGTCTCTGTGACAGCACATCAATGAAGGCCTTGATGGACGTCGGGCTGGAAGCGGGCCCTGATTAAAGAGCCCCACGCCCCAGCAGCACGCATCTGCCGCCTGTCCCCAGTCCACTGTCACTGCGGCTGGATACAATAAAATAGCGCTCAGGGTCATCGGGGTTTTCGGTGATGTGACAACAAGCACATTTCACAAGTGCCAATCAAACATGTCTCTCACACAGGCCCCGCCCTCACCCCTCTTCGTCCTATCTTCCTCCCTCATCTGCTGGCCCTCTTCCCAGCTACTCACCCAGAGATCAGAGGGAAATTCATCAGTGAGCAGCAATGATTTTGAGGTTCAGCAGAGATTTAGTAATAGGCAAGGGCGTGTTGCCTAATCACACTACTATGGGCCTATATCAATTACCTATTAGCGGAATATAAGAACACTAACTTAATGCAAACTGCACAGTATGAAAAAATTGGCTTTGAAACTATTTTCACTCAGAAATTGCTAGCAAATTTGACAAATAATTACAAAGAAACAGCAAGTAACACTGAATTAAACGTGAAAACAATGTCTATATATATATATATACACACATTTTAATTAATTATTTTTTCAAAGTGTAGACTATAGACCAGGGGTGCCCAACCCTGCTCCTGGCGATCGACTGTCCTGCAAAGTTTAGCTCCAACCCTAATCAAACACACCTGAAGCAACTAATTAGGGTCTTCAGGATCACTTAAAAAATTAAAGGCAGGTGTCTTTGATTAGAGTTGGAGCTAAACTTTGCAGGACAGTCAATCGCCAGGAGCAGGGTTGGGTACCCCTGCTATAGACTGTTTATTATTTTTTAAATAGGTCTATGTAAAATAATATGCATTACAGAACAGAAACCCATTCAAATGGCACCGTCTGCAAAGTTTAGCTCCAACCCTAATCAAACACACCTGAAGCAACTAATTAGGGTCTTCAGGATCACTTAAAAAATTAAAGGCAGGTGTCTTTGATTAGAGTTGGAGCTAAACTTTGCAGGACAGTCAATCGCCAGGAGCAGGGTTGGGTACCCCTGCTATAGACTGTTTATTATTTTTTAAATAGGTCTATGTAAAATAATATGCATTACAGAACAGAAACCCATTCAAATGGCACCGTTTCATTGTTGCCACATGGCCTTATGTTTAATTGAGTCAATGGCATCTTGTTATCATTTTGGTTTGAAGTTGGTTTGATTTTGCAATTTTAATCCACTTCTGGGTAAATATATTTGAACTCTTTACAGTGCGATCAAATAATGAGTCAAAGTCATGATAAAACAATGTTGTTATTGTTAATCACAAATTTGCAACTAAAATGAAGTAGAAATAAACGAAAATATAAATGTTATAAAAAGGAAAATTAGAAATGTTGCCTTGGCAAATAACTGAAAGTTGAAGTAAAATTACTGAAACTAAAAATAATGCTATATATATATATATATATTTTATATATATATATATATATATATATATATATAAAGGGCAAAAAAGGACAAAAGAACAAAATTACTTTTAAAACAAAAATAAAAGAAAAATAATACAACAATTAACAGCTTATTCAAAATATAATAAATATTATACTACTAAACTAATACTAAAGTACTTAAAAAGGTTAAAAAGCATGACTGATGTGTCTGGTTTCTTTGCCACACTAGAATGGAAGGTCAGTCTCATACATACAACTGGGGTAGGACTTGTGAGTTTGAATAAACCACGTCTCAGTCCCATTTCCCTTTCTCTTTCCATAAAAATGAACACACTTTAAAAAACACCGAGAGTTTTCTGTACTTTTCCTTCTAGAGGGTGAAAAATCCAATGCAATGAAACAGAGGGAATTGGAGCAAGTGTCTCCGCAGTGAACAAACGTCCTGCGTGTGCCGGCCCTGACGCCCAGCTCAATCCATCATTACTACACTAAATCATCTCTCTGTCAATAACACCACTGCAAAATATTACAGTCATGTGGATACTTATTTTAATGACATTCAGCAGTCCCCTTGGGCTGATGGAGTGAGCGAGAAATACAGAGAGAGAAAGAATGCATAGGTAGGCAAGACCATTTGGCAGAAAAGTGCTTAGCAGCTTGAAAAGAGTTGAGATTGAGCGAGCAGTGGAAGTGTTAAATACTTAAGGAAGACTGTTATCTCCATGACAGATAATTGCTAGTTTATTCAGTCAAAAAAGTTTTAAGGATCTATGAAAGATCTTTGAGATTCTGGGAAAACCTGGAAAAAGTTTCCAGCAAGCTGGTGATTCCAACTCCATCATCTGGGTGTAATTGCTCATTTAATATTAGAATAGGTTTTTGACATTCTCATTTGTTACAAGAGCTCAATGCAACCTGAACTTCTAAATGTGTGTGCGGTCTGATATGAATGTCACGCCTCCTCAATAACTCAGACAGGGCAGTGTGCTTATCTTTCTTTGACACTCAGATCAATCTTGCTTTTAATCCTGAACCCATTCGCAGTCTTTCTCACTTCAACTCCACACATCAAACACAAACATCACATCCCTCCTGTGAATGTGCATGTCTGTGTCCAATCAAGTCAAGGACACAGGATGGGGCTGGCTGATCTTCTAGAATTCACATTATACACCTCATATAGGTAGTAAGCAGTGCTGCGTGATGTTGAACTATAGTGTGAATAGACAGATATGCTGAGAATACGTATGAATATACAGTGAATTAACATTCTATGCCTTTTTGGTTTCAGATTATGTATTACATTGTTTTATATGTTATTTATATGAGGGGAATATATATATTAATATATATAATTAATACTTATATTCAGTAAGGATGCATTAAACTGATCAAAAGTGAGTAAAGACATTTGTTACAAAAGATTTCTATTTCAAAATGTTCTTTTAAACTTCATTCATATATATATATATATATATATATATATATATATATAAGTATATATAGGAATACCATAAAAAAAGTTCTCAAAATTAAGCATCAAAATTGTTTTCAACATTCATAATAATGTTTCAGCATATTAGAATTTATCAAGGACTGTGACGATATTGTTTTGTATTATTTATTTAATTGTATTTTGGATCACATAAATGCAGCCTTAGTGAATCTATCCATCCATCCATCCATCCATCCATCCATCTCTAGCCATAATATATAAATATAACCATTCAAATGTTTGAGGTCGGACAGATTTATTTATTTTTAAACTTAAAACATGTCCAGGTAATGGTATCAACTCAAGATTATTATTTTTTTTTTTTGTGAAAAAGAAAACAGCTCACACTGAGAGGGTTTGTTTGTAGAATAAAACTCTGAATTTATTCTGTTGATCTGTACATTGAACAAGAGTACTCAGACTGCAGCACACACGCACGCACGCACACACACACACACACACACACGACTGATGTTAACCGGCAAAACCAGCTGTGCACAGGTGAGGAGTGCAACTGGCTCACGTGGAAACATTTGATTTCGCTTTCCACTGTCTTTCTATCCTTGTTCTCTGTTTGAGTCCCCGTAGAGTCAGACTCAAGGTGCAGCGAGGCCAAGTTTAGCTGAAATTAATCCGGGTTCAGCCTAAAAACACAGTATGAATAAAAATTCTCCACAGAGTTCTTTTAGTCCAGGCTTGGGCTTGATCTGTGTGCAAGTAAAGCAGACCTAACGTATGGGGAACAGGGACTGATGTGAGAAGGAAGATCCCCCTGACGCCGCGGTAAAATCAATGCTAACCAGTATGTGACCATATCAAAAGAAAATACCCACAAACGCAGACCTGAAAGAGAGCATGTTCACAGTTATTTCATCCGGCATTCTCCATCAATGAATTTCCCAAAAAATATTAATACATACATATATATACACATATATATAGGTTTCTAGATATTTATTCAGCAGCAAGAATGAAGAGATGACAGACATGATAAAGACACAAAAACTTAAATGAAAATGCAAAATGTTCCGATTTAAATGCAATACGATCAATTTCCGAACTCACTGTCTGGTCTTGAGGTCAGTTCATGAAGCCCATGACATATTTGCTTCACATGACGCAGAACTATCAAAAACGTCTTTACAGGAAAGCGTTCGCAAACAAAATCACACCGTTTGCCTTCAGTTGTCATGTTACATGCTCTAAATGAATCAACTGTCTGTATTAATAAAAAATGTCACAGATACCCACGACTGACTGTATTTTTGTGGATGGACTAATTTACGTTCCGCTGAGTGGCAGTCGCTCAACGCACCCATATTTCTGAGACAGTTTTCGCTGGACTGAAACGCAAATTGGAGACTTCGTTCCCAAACAGTTCTTAACGACAACAAAAAAAGAGTTTCTTTGAGAGGGAACCACTTTGGTAAGTTAAGAAAACCCTCTACAGTTAACATACTGCAAAATATCATCACCACCAAAAGTAAGACTACCATGTTAGTTGCACTGTATTCTACAGTGGGATTGACTTTCACATTAACTGCTGAGGACCACATTGTGAGAGTCTACTGCCCAGTAATATTTAGGTAGATGGTTTGGATTATCAGGTTTCTTACTCCAGCATTAGGTTTGTATTGTACAATAAAGACAAGGTTATATGGCCACGGATAGATCCTGCGTGCACGGTTTTAATAGTCTGTTAATTTGGAACAGAGTATGTGAGGTAATTTGTTAGAGAGGTATGTCTTATTCGAAATATGAAAAACTAAATTTTTACGACATGCCGGATACAATTCCTAAGATTTTATCTGATGCTTTATTTTTATCCCCAAATTCCTGCTGCTAGGTTTTATTCATGCGAAGCGGAACGACCTCCAGAAAAGTAGAAAAATTAGCACCATCTGAGGTAAATAACACAGATTAGACAACCCATGCCTGCTGTAGCACCATAAATGGGATAAAAATGTAATTACTGCAAGGAAACACTATCTACTGCCACAGAAACATTAACACAGTTGTTAAAGAGAGTAAAATACAATATCCGAAATGAATCTATACCATACAGACTGATATATATATACACACACATATATATCTGAACGAGGTACGAGGGTGACGAGACTGCCTTAGGAACACAGACACTGAGCAGCAATGAGGTAGGACTGTGACTCTACATGCTTGTTTTCAGACTAAGAATAACCTGAACTTGTGTTGTATCAAAAATACATTTCTTTCACTAGTAGAGCTGAGAAGAGTTTGTTAAATAAGACTGACTCTGAGTAGGGTTCTTTATTGTAACGGTGACCATGAAAAAAGTGAAACAGCAACAGGAAGTTGCCGTTCTTGCTATAGCGGAATACTGGGCAGTTTTTGGAATTGCAGTGGCATGTGGGCAGGTCCTCAGCATTTGATTGACAACCTCAGAATGTAGGTTAGTGAAGCAGACCGAAGCAATACTAACTTTTTTTCTCCCCCAAGAACGTCCGCACACTACTTTTTTGGCATCATGAAGAAAAAAGGAAAGAAAAAAAAAAAAGGATTTTTCAATCTGAACAAAATAGCCATATCCATTATCTAAAGCTTAATTCTCTTTTGATACAGAACAGAAAACAACAAATCAGACAATGAAGATGTCGACAGCACAGCAACACCTTGTAAAATCAGTAAAAATATATTCTGGCTGTTTCTTTCCTGTTGGTTTAGCTTAGATAACTGTGGACAACCTTAGCAGGGGCTGTTTTTGTGCAGGTTCATACTTATAAGACTTATATCAAAAACTGTCTGTTGCAGAGATTCCACTTTGGCTTATTTTCAACAGAACGACACAAACCCCCAACACACATTCAGACTGGACGAAACTCATTTGACACAACAAAACATCTCTTGGACAATACGCAGAGAACAACTGAGATGATATGTTGATCCCTCATGCGCTTTGCACCAGACTTGCCGTTTTCCACAGGCAGAGACCAGCTCAAAGCTAAGCACCGCTATTACACAGCCACTGAAAGCATAGGCACCAGCCTCACCACAGTCTCCCAGAAGAGAAAAACACAGCCTCTGCGAGGCTACTGCTTCGCTTTAGTAGCCTTTTAGCCTATAAATACTGTACATGATTGTATTTAAAAGTCAGATTTTCCCTGATGGGATTCACTGGTTTGATCTCACAACTGTAGAAACTTTTAATTTTCCTCAGATCTCAACAGCCCCGTGCCCGAATTTAGTCTCGGAGCAGCTGCGAGGCAAAACAACAACAAAACTAAACAAAAGAGCAATACATAACGCTGTAGTCTTTTTCAAGGCAATGATTCCACTAGTAAATCTCCACATAAAAAGTATGACCACATGGACCGCTGATAAAGTTTTGCTATTATTCAACCTCTGCACACCTAAAACTGTCATTTTCCAGTATACCCACACAGTATGTACGCTCATTATGGAACATCAAATATTCAATAAGGGTGGCAATACATATCAAACAATACAGGAAATATCTACAGAAAAAAAAAAAGAAGAGACTTTCAGTGGAACAAAAGAACCTTATTACAATCTGTCCTCTCTCGTAATTGCCTTGCCATATTGGAGGTACGTCGCTGTAAGAAAGAAAAAAAGGAATCGCTTTCACATGCTCGAGAGAATGAGAAACAAATGGCTGCTAAACTGCTATTGAGTGGCAGAAAACTGATAGCTGATTCAGGTTTTGTGAATGTCTTTTCACAAGCATTGTTAAATGTTTGTTGACTTCTTTTTTTTAAATTGGCTTGGGTAAATCACAACAAAGAAGCCAACATTGATGGATTTTTATACTTTGTTTTTTCTCCTTAGGATTAAAGTGCTACGCTGTCAAAGATGGACAATGACTTCCTCGGAACGGAAAGGCGGGCGACGGCTGCCTCTCGACGGAAATGACTCCAAATGAAATGATAGTCCATAAATGACTGAAAAAAAATCCATGATAGTATCAATTTAAGATATGGGTTTCTGTCATTAGAGATGATGTATTCGTGAAGAGCCCTGCATTCTTTTAGAAATATGAGTACCCAGGATCTACGTTAATATCGAAACGTCACATATACACTGTAGAAGTAGAAATGATAATAAACTATATATGAACCAGCAAAGATAAAGACAGAATTACAACATTGTCTGACTCGGTTATGAACCAGAAGCTTAGTGAGATAAGGTGCAGCCTGGATGCAAACGATGAAATGTTCATAAACATGAGAATATATTCCAAATGTACACTAAAATTTTCTCCCCACTAATAAATGTACTTGATTTTTAAAAAAAAGAGAGAACATAAGAAGTAGGGAGGCTTTTGCGAGGCAGATCTGTGGTTAATTCACAGTAAGCGATATGGCATCACAGTCAAGAACCCAAATCTGCAAGAGGGTCTTTATTTCTAAACGGTTTGTGATGAAAATAAAGACGGCAAAGGACTAAAGTGTGGATGGCATGGCTCATTTTAAGTTGTCACGATATCTTATTTCCTCCCCTAATGAGTGCACCCTGTACAGGTGGGCTGAAGTTGAGACCCTGCTTTTGGTAAAACCAGAAGGATGAGGCTAATGTGGAACTCCCGAGCACTGCTGACAGTTTTACCCCACATCCACACATGGCGCCTGGCATCTCTCCACACTCACACCAAAGTGCAGTTAACGCAATATCAGCTCATATTACAATCACGGCTTGCTATAAAACGGAGAACACAGTTCCCAATGATTGCCAGCTGGAAAAAGGCCCTGCAGCCCAGCTCTGATTTCCACTTACCCTCCGTCCCAAGTGCAATTTACGGCTGGTAAAAGGTCTTAGGTGGTCTCCATCTCTGCAGACCCGATAATACAATAACTCCTGTCCCATGGCTAGTCCATCAAGTACACTGAAATCAAATTGGATGTGCTCTTGTTGTTTACAAGAATCTTATTTGATACTTTACGTCATTTTTACTGCATTGTTGTCAACTGGTGCTTTTGTACACAAGACATCTCCAATAATAAGAATTTATGTATATTTCAAAATGTGGTTGAATCAGACAAAATGTATTTTTAAAGTGTATCTGAATTACTGGAGGCATTTTCTTCAGGCCCCAAACTTTACCCAATGCATTCAAAATAAATAAAATTTTTGTTCGAAAAGAGTTCAATTTAATTTTTTTAAAGAAATAAACACTTTGTCAGCAAAAATATTTATATTTTAAATAGAAATATTAAGTTTCACAATTGTTTTCAATATTGTTAACAGTAGAAATTGTTTCTTGAGCAACCAAATCAGCATATTAGAATGATTTCTCAGGGATCATGTGACACTGAAGACTGGAGTAATGGCTGCTGAAAATTCAGCTCTGCCATCACAGGAATAAAAGACATTTTAAAATGTATTAAAATAGAAAACAGTCATTTTAAATTGTAATAATATTTCACAAATTGATCGTTTTTACTTTATTTTCTTTTAAAAACATAAAAAAGGAAAAAAATCTTACTGACTCCAAACTTTTGAACAGTAGTGTAAGTGACTTGAAAACACATCATCGTAATTACAATTTCTACACCACAGGGATTTCCCAACAGGATTTGAAGGCATAGCCTAAAGCAAACATAAGAAATCTAAATCTAACTTTTAAGAGCAATTTGATCACCTTTTTGTGGCTTGCCTCCAAAGAAACGCTGCTAATTCATCTTACAGGACAACTGTTTTAGCACTACTGACTACATGTGACCTTTCCACCCCTAACAACAATCAAGAACAGACCATCAGTAGTCATCTCAGGAAAGCAATTAACAGGAGCAATTAGGCCTAGATTGATTAATTAAATCAATCGTTCATTAAGACGACGCAGAGTGTGACCCTGTTTAAAAGTGCAACTCTTTATGTAAAGTACCTTTAGCAGATGGTCCCTGTGAAGTGACCTACCCCCCCCTTAAGACTCCGACACTAAGCCAGCATTTATGACACCTCACAAACATCCTCCTGAAACAAGAAGACTTTTTCAGAAGGGAAACCTCTTTAGTACATTAGGACATGTTCTGACACAGAACACAAGCTGATGTGCCAAACACATTTTTCTCTCACACGATTTAAAGGATCGTTCCTGTCTATCAGGCATAATATCCTACCCACCACGAGATTCCCCATTAAAGCTTACAAAAACCCACCCCATTCACTCACAGAATGCACACCAGCATGCTAAGGCAGTGCGGAGAGAGGTAAAACTGTCAAGACAGGCTGTAAAACAGGGTCTACGAGAGTAAAAGACAGAGAGGTCTTGGGAGGGCATCAGTGGAAATCTCAATTGGCAGCGCCGGTGATTACGTGCACCTTGTTCACCAGAAGTCCTTGAGGAGTAGAATGAGCTATGGTGACAACTTCATCGCCCCCTACAGACCGTCGTAGGGGAAGTTATCCATCTTCACCGTCTGCTGGATGAGAAGCTTGGACTCTCGTCGTTCCTCGTTCTTAATAGATTTGTTGATATCCATGATCTTTTCGCAGATGTATTTGTTCACTTTGGATAATCGCTGGGTGATCTCCGCGCTGTCAGCTGTTTCTTGAGACACACGATCATACAGACACTCTGGAACGAAATATTAGACTAGAAATTAGCAAAGAAAACAGAATTGTTTTCCTTGCCCATCTTGTTTTCCATCTAGTTTTTTTGTTTGCATTTTAAAAATATTTAAGTTTAACTTATTTAAATACCACATTAGTTGCTGCTGTTATATTGAAATCGTTACTGGTTCTGGAAGCTAAAATTCGTTCAACAATAACAAATCTTCAAATTATAAAACTTCTATTAGCAAAACCAGAAATATAACCCCAACCTAATCTTTCATTTAATTTTAATAACAATCATTTTTTAAAGTTATTGTGTTTACCTCTAACAATTTTGAGCTTGCTTGGTGAGAGTGGTGGTTTGGGCAGGGCATCTTTCTTCTTCTTCGTAGCGACGCCAGTCACGCTGCGGTTCTTCAGGGTTTCCGTGCCCCAGATCATCACCGCCAGGTTTTTGGTGAATTTCGAGTCTCCCTGTGTCCGCTGTAGCTGGTGCCACTTCTCTTCCTCCACCCAAATCCCTCCACCCAAGTGCACCTGCAGGAGACACACTCGTCTTCAAATATGCCTAATATACAAACTATCATAGACAAGATTTTGCTTTGTGTCTGAGACATGGTAGCTTTCCCTTCACTATAAATAAAACAGCTCTGTTTATGGAGGATGAAATGCAACATTCTATGTGTTAATTCAGATTCAAGCTTGTTAACAGCAGTTTGCGTTGGATGTTGTACAGTTGTGCCTACAAGTTTACATAAACCTTGCTGATCATATATATATATATATATATATATATATATATATATATATGAGGGCTGTCCGGAAAGTATCCAGCCATGTAATATGAAAAATAGAGACATTTATCAAAGAAGACACAAGATAACAAGAAACATTGTAAATAGGACAATAACGCCTCAGTCCCCTTCAAAGAAGGCACCTTGGGGCCTCACACAGGTCTCCCAGCATCCCTTCCACTGTTCAAAAAATCTGTGATTATTTTTTAAATATATATAAATATATGTTATATCACAAGGCCTTTATCAAGGTAATACTAAATAAATTTTCACGATCCCTATTATTATTATAAAACAACAACTTTTGACCAATGAATATCCATGACCTTTTATAGATGCTTGCAAGCCAAGTTTTACTACTCAAGAGCAATAATTATCTGATGAAATATTTTAGCACAAAGCATAACTAGAAAATATATAATCATTATAGAAATTACTTTTGACAAATTATCCATGACTGCAGGAACCCTGTCCAGTGAAGGTCCTGGTGTTTTTATGTGTTTTGTGGTATGCAACGATACTAAAACCCTGCCGCATACCCTCTGAGACCTAGGTACCGACAACCACATATGAGAGACGTGTCACACATAAATTCAGTGGCGAGGTGTCTGGGTTCATTAAATGCAGTAATGTGTTTTGACAGATGCCAGACGAGAGTGTTGACTTTTAAGCCACACTGTGGAGGACACAGCACAACAAGCCATCAAGTGGATTGATGGGCAGCTGCTGAGTAACAGCTGAGGTATTGTGCTTTCTGCTTTGTCACCCTGAGCAGTCTTCAGACTCAGATCCAGCAGCTTTTCCCCAATGCAACTAATGTGCTTTAGGCCCTGGTCCAGCAGACAAGCTTTACGCTGCTCTTAACTTAGAGGAGATTTGCTTTTCTACGGCTACCTGTCACTCAGGGCAATTCCTGTGGTACAAATAATTAATGCCGGATATGTGTGCGTATGTGGGCCTAATTTGCTTTTGTTCTTCACGCTTGAACTGAGAACCCTTTCAGCATGTAACACAAATTCCCCCCTGTCATGCAAGGCAGGCGGAGGAACGCAAAACGAGGACCCGATGTCTGCTAAAAGGGCTCAAAATCACAGCAAGTATTCTGGTTAAAAGGCCCTTTGAGACTGATGGGGGGGGGGGATTTCACTAGTCAATTAGACAAACCAAACTACTGCAAAACATTAAAAGAAACACTGAATTGCGCTAACACGAGGAGCATCCGAACCACTGAATTGTCTTGTTTATACAACAAGAGTGGCTGGAATACTGTCTGTTTTGAACTAATGACCAAAGTCAAGTCATGATAGCCGTGAATAATGCCTGTATCGATCAAGTAAATATCAACGATGACCATAACTTTGGAAGGTCTCATCACAATTGACACGCCGTTATCTAATAAATAAATACAAAGAGGTGCAAGTTTATATATACATATAACACCGTTCAAAAGTTTGGGGTCAGTAAGAGGTTGAAAACAGCTGTGCTGCTTATTATAGTGAAAACATGTTAACTTTTTTAACTGACTCTTTAATGAATAGAATGTTTAAAAGAACAGCATGCATTTTAAAGAGACATCTTTTTAAAAAGTCACTTTTGATCAACTTAACGCATCTTTGGTGAATAGAAGTATTAATTTCTTTCAAAAACAACTAAAAACATACTGACTGCAAACTTTTAAAGTGTATGGGCTAGTGTATGTATATTGCTTTCTGCTAAAAAGGCTAGAATAAAGTGAGATTGGGCATCATGACTTTATGGGTTGTTTAAGAATCAGAAAAACTAAAAATTGAAAAGACGGTAAAAACACACACAGGATTACATACTTTTCCATCATTGAAGGTGTAGACGGATCTCGGGGATGGGGAGTGGGTAGAGCTAGTGTTTGCTTCCTCTTGACACACCTCCTGTGGTTCACTGATCGGCTCCACCACCTCTGCTTTGATTGTCTGTGTGCCATTGTCGTGCATCGGCTCTGTATGAAGCAAAGCAAAACACTGCTCACTGTTCAGTGAAGCACAATTTAACAGAAGAAAGATGAGTGTAATCCTAAGAAAGTGTTGACGGCAGACGTTCCCCTCTCTCTAATGACAGTTTTGAAATGTGTCCAGTGTAAATCCTGACCCCCACTCCCTTTGGAGCGCTGCCTGAAACATGGCTCTCCCATGCCTCAAGACAACCGGGTCATTTTAGCTCAGTAAGCTGGCCGCACTAAGCTCTAATGTATCTGTTGAGTTTTAATATCGGTCAATGCACTGCACGTCTGACCCTAAAGAACCCTGGCTTTTCTAATCTTCAGCCTGCTCCACCAGCTCGCTCCAGACCACAGTCTGTTTCGCACCCCCACACAGGCCTGAGCGCTCTGAACACTATGTCCTCTTTCAGCAGCCTTTATTGTAGTCTTCATCTGAGTGGTTTATCAGTCCCTGCAGCTCAGAACAATGTGGAAAATGTAACGATAACATCAAAATCATTAAATTATTAGGGCTGCCAATTTAACATGCTAATTTAGTACAATTAATTATAGAGATGCTAAAAAAAAATAAAAAAAAATTAATTCAATGGCCAAAGACAGTCTAGCATTTTTACATGCACAAAAAATAGTCTTGTAGATTGCAAAATGGATTGCTGTGGACTGCAGGATATACTTATATTTAATAATATGAAATTACAATATAATACAATATATTGACTAAAGTCACTTTTTGTAAAGTCTATTCAACGTTTTCATCCACAATGATATAATGACTACGAATTAATCTACCTTTCTCCAGAGTTAAGTTTTAACTCCCACACCTAATGAGAATCTTTCAGCTTACAAAATACACTAAGGGTAGTCAAGCTAGATAAAAAAATATATATATATTTTCATGAGTAATCTTTTGATCTTTTCAATTTATTGAAAATGAACACCACAGCACTGTGACGTCACATGGATGAATAGACACCTGACTCTCCAAACAGCTTCTCGCAAAGTTTGTAGCTCATAGCCTTTTTTTTAATGTGTGTGTGTGTGTGTGTATATATATATCTCTTTTTTAATGTATTACTATAGATTATAAATAACAAAAAAAATCTACTCCACTTTCCCCACTGTAAACTATGATGGTTCAAACCTGTAATATTAAGTGATGAGGTCAAACTTTAATGCTTAGATTAAATCTGTTTCAACTAACCAAATTTGTAGGGCAGAGTTCACAAAACGTGAATTTTAATACACAAAATCCTACTCATATGCTTACATTCACATGGGTATGAATGGAAGAAAATCATATGACCCCTTTAAATTCCAGAAGGAGTTTCATAATTATTATCAGGGGCGGATCTAGAAAATTATTTTTAGGGTGGCATGAGGACTGTGAAGGGTGGCAACACCAAAGCAAACAATCAATCAATCATCTATACTTAATCTATAGTCAGCGTCCAATCACCAATGGCCCATGTGCATGATTAGCAATCTAACTGAAATGAATCTCATGATGTGGTTTTTACAGTAAAGTCCAACTTGAATCTTCACTGAAAGTTTGATGGTTTGATTAAACAAGTCAGAAAAAAGCCCTATAAACATGTTTACTCTCATTAGCTATGTGATCATAATATATGTGGTGTAAGTATGGACTTATATTCAACATTTTATATTTAGACAAATTGCATGTCATAGGATGTCAAATACAAATGAATGTGAAGATATCATTTGCAGCTCAAAATTTTATCTGAACTATTTATCTCAAGGCTCTTTCATTTTTATAATTTATAATTATGTCTAATAAGGCTGGCATTTTAAATGTTTGCTTTATTATTCGACCACAATGGTAAATAAGTGTCTTATAGAAATGTTTTAAATATATGTTATCTTGAAAAATAGTCTTTTCATTTTTAATGGATAGCAATATATTGAATCATTTCTGGCAACTTGAAAATATGTTTTATTGGGGTCTATTAAAAATTAAATGTTTAATGATATACATTTCACTGTACACTGATTATATGAAACTATACTGTCAGTACACCACACTTATACAAATGAACGAAATCTATGCATTTATTTGCATTCAAAGAGATGGCAACTGATAGAATTTTTTTTTGGGGGGGGATTAAAAGGTTCCTTATCCTGTGCCCCTCTAGTAAGATTCTGGCTCCCTCTAGTGGACAAAATTAAGTATCTTCATCTTTCAGTTGAAATGGCTGTTAGTTTAGAATTTGCATCATAAATGCATTAGAGAGTAAATTCACCTTTGGTGCTTGGACCCGTAAACGACAAAATATCAATATCCAGGGCACCAAGACACTGTCTATTAAACACTGAACACATTCTAATGTCTCTATACGTAAAAAGTTTATTAGGCTATTTGGATGATATACAAATCACAGGTTTAGTGGTTTCTTATTAAGTAGGAATGTCTGTAGGCATAATGAAAGGTCAAACAGAACACGTAAGCAATAGCGACCACCTAAGAAAAGACCTTGTCAATTAGCCAACAGGAAGTTATTTAAAAAATGTCAGTCTAGTTAAGATTAGATTAGATCGGGATAATTTTTTGTCGTCGGATGTCAAATGTAGGCTATCCATGATGATGTGGAGCGAGCCCGGATAAAACAAACGATGAGAAGCGTTGTGGAATATAATATTGTATATAATAATGGAACAACAGTCCATTTGTTTGTGAATTGGGCTACCTGGCTACACTGGTTGTGCTAGTGTTTCTGACTCACCAAAAAGAAGCCGTTCTTAAAGGGGTCATATGATGCTTTTTTAAAGATAATTATTTTGTGTATTTGGTGTAACAGAATATGTTGACATGCTTTAATGTTCAAAAAACACATTATTTTTCAAATCCTGTACATTATTGTAGGTCCTCTCTCTCTGTCTCTCTGGCACTCTCTTGCGCGCGCGCTCTCTCTCTCTCTCGCTCTCTCTCGCACTCTCTCTATCGCGCTCGCTCGCACACACACACACACGATGCGCAAAACTCCGCATTTGAACAGTCAATAGCAAATACTTAAACTAATAACAAAACAGTAGCTGATTCAGAAGCGCCAGATTGTCATAGCAAATTCAGAATTACTTCATCTCCTAGGTTCACGAAACGGTTGTCCATAAAATGCATTGCTATTCTGTTGTAAGTCATCTTAAAGATTCCTAAATGCATCTACTTCTGGAAGGCCAAATAAAGTGCTTTTGCTTTCGCCTAGAAACACACAGCGTCTCCCTGACATGGCTGCTTCAACACTAACTGCGGTTACTGAAACCACGCCTTCTTTCTTTGCTTGCACATTTGGGAGGCATTATGCTAATATTTCCACATAGTGAGGTAGATATGTGGGGGTGTGGCAGAGTCTTAACTTTGATAAAGAATATCTCTTTGGATTTGAGACTTTAGTCTTTGCAAATTTACAGATCTTCTTTATGCACCAAGAGCTTGTAACACTCGAAAGAGAAAGGAAAACTTGAAATCGCATCATATGACCCCTTTAAGAGTAATGAAGTTGACTACAGCGCGAGCAGCTGTGTTTTCTTTCCATTTTTTGCGGTAACTGTTACATCTTTTTTATGTCTTCACATTAAAGCGCAGCTGCTAAAATTCAGTACACTGCTTACATTTATATTTTATCCTGGAATAAATCTGGGGTGGCACATGGGATGGCAATGCTTTTTCTTTGGGTGGCAGCCCTGTGCCACCCCAGTTGGCTTTGTTGTTGTTGTTGTAAAAGTCTGTTAAATTGCTAAAAAGTAATGACTGGTATCAAACAGGTTTCCAATAGTAAGTAACTTTTCAAAAAAAGTTACTTTACAGACAAATTTATAAGATTTAATAACTAGAACTGTGATATAATTGTAAATTTATCAAAGTGTAGTCAGTGGCGTACCGCACATCTCTGAGGCCCCCTGCAAAGAAAGCGACGGGGCCCCTCCCACCAGCAGTGATGCCATGCGACGTATGAAAATTGATTGTGCACCTGCTGCAATATACTACTGAGTCCGTCTCCCCCATTTACATAACTGATTTAACAGTAATGAATGTGGAAAATTATTATTGCATTGATGCATTTGATGTTATATGAGCAATATCACTCGAGTACGAGAGCGATACTGGCTCTGTATCAGCATGGCTGTGATTAGGCCAGAGGCACGAGCCGGTATCGCTCTCGTACTCGAGCAATACCGGCTCTATATCAGCGGCTGTGATTAGGCCAGAGGCAATCACAGCTGCTGATATAGAGCCGGTATTGCTCGAGTACGAGAGCGATACTGGCTCTGTATCAGCATGGCTGTGATTAGGCCAGAGGCAATCACAGCTGCTGATACAGAGCCGGTATTGCTCAAGTACGAGAGTGATATTGCGTTTATACAACAGTTCGACGGAACATGTGTTTAATTAAACAAGAAACAACGGAGTGCCTAATAAAAACCTCTTTTGTGCGGAACTACTTCCTTCCGCCACGGATTCAAAGCTCAAGTTGACAGTTAAACATACGTCACTTTTAGAATTCGTATCAAGGGCATGTGCTGCTTCAGTTAGGTTATTAGTGAGAAATAATGAGGTTATAAGAGAGAAACAATGCGGCAAGACGTGCATCCAAATGAGAGAGAGAGAGAGACTGCGAAGCTAGACGTTTCTTCTTATATTAACTAACGTACTCTACGATTAGCTCAGTGAATAATTAAAAAAACACACAGACCCCGCTAGAACAAGCGGAGTGATACAAAATTGTGAAAGGGCGTTCCTGTATTGAATAACATTACAAATATGCGTAGTGATTTTGATATCGCTTTTTAGTCAGACTGAAATCTCTGCAGGAATAAATATTCAGTCTGACCGTGGAGGCAATAAAAGTGACGCTGCTCCGATTTGATTGTTATTTTAGCAATAGCAGGAGGATCATTCAATAGGCTAATAATACACAAACATCTAGGCCCCAGTCTACTTATTTTATTTAACAATATAGGCTCAATAAAATTGGTGCAAGCTACAGAATAAGTCTTATTTGGCCTATACAAGCATCGCTAATTTATTGTAGAAAATAAATTATGCAAGCAAAATTCACGTCGTGTAGTAAGCAAATTAATGTTTTAAAACAACAAGCGGGGAAAACTAATTTTCCATTAAAAAAAATAAAATAAAAAAGTTAATAAATAAGATAAATAAATACATAAATAAAAACACGTAACGTTGCATAATGGACTACAGCGCTAAGGACCTAATTCAGTAGGGGCTACAGTTTGTTAATACAGATAATAACAGGCAAGAAGAAGATGAGCACAGAATATGAACGCAAAGTTTATAAACGTTTAGTTTATATTAGGTTCATCTGCTTGCCTGCATAGTTTGCATCAGCAAGGTAACTGAATTTGGTCTTTTAAAGTGTTAATGCATAAGCCACGTTAAGCGTAAAGATAATCTAAAAATGTGCTTTATGTGGTAACATCTAAATTAATCTTATTTAAAAAATGTTATTTAAGATTATAAATATATTAGGTTACACCATTAAAACGATAATTTAAGGGTAAGAACAAGTAAATAGCTCTTTAACATAGCCTATACAATTGTTACTACTTTTTTATTTTTTTCCAGTGGGAGATAAATGCTTAACGTAAAACTTTGCACGCTGCGTTCATATTCTGGGCTCTTCAGTAGTTTGATCTTTGATATCACTGTCTTAATGCATAGCTAAACCAGTTCATTGATTTTCCCTGGTTGATGTTTTAGAACATTATTAAGCCACGTTAAGAGTTTTTCACACGCTTTTCCATTCCATTGCACTACCTTCGCGCTCGAGTCTCGCAGCATTTGCAGTTTCTCGAGCATGACACAGCATTCTAAGAATGCGATCAAGTCAAAAGAGTTTTTTTCCCCAAATTTCACTGCCGCATCTTGTGATTTTCAAAGCAAAAGCACGGTCTTTGTGGTTTGTGAATGCCTTTTAGAATGTCCTGTGACGGGGCCCTTCAAAGAGGCGGGGTCCCCATGCACCGCGGGGGCTGCGGGGGTGTCCCGTATACCACTGAGTGTAATGCTTCCAGTTGTGCAATGGTTTAGTTTCTGTTTTCATGCAGACGCAGTGAGGGAAAAATCACTGAGTTTAGGGCAGTCGGTTCGTAGTTCCACTTTAGCTGTGCGATACACCCTCACGCTTCATCAAAATTTCAGACATGTCAGAAATTCATCCAATCATCCGATTGCTGCTCGGGAGAGGCTAATTGCCTCTCGTTACCTCCTGTACAATGCACAGACAAAAGACGCACAGCAAAGCTGAAATTCGGCCCGACTCAAAAAAAGCTTTGCACGAGTCAGAATTCGGCTCAAAATCTGATGAAAATCTCACATTGTATACCCGGCCTTAAAGAGACTTCTAAACAGGTTTGCATTTATATTTTTTGTCAGTAAACGTTCAAAATTGTGTGTAATATCAGATGTTGTGTATGTGCATTTTTGAGCTGTTTAGTCACAGAATACTGATCATATTTAGTAGCATTTTGAACCATGCCATACACTTTAAGTATAATAATAATTTATTTATTATTTTACTGATTTATTTTTGAGAAATTGTTGTTGGATATTGTAATATATATTAAATTACCACTTGCTATTAAAAGCATATTTCAAAACAGATCCAATCCAAGTCTACTCTAAGAAATATGATTCAGTCCAGCAGACCCAAGATGGAAATACTGTGGGATGAATGCACCCATTGTTGTAGCCCTTTGAGTTGCACTGGAGATTCTTCACAGTGTTTAGTATGTGGTCTATTATGTGGAACATCAACATGAGTGTAAGGATCACAAGTCAAGGATGAAAAAGGCCCATGCCTGCCTGCCAGCACACCATGGTTTTCCATCTAGGTATCCAGTACTGCATCTCCGTTAATGCATTTTCAATATCTCTCATATCCCTCTTATACAGCATAAGAAAAATATTTCAGGCAGCCAATCATTACCATAATCGATTCATTCACCCATTACTTTTGTTCTGCACCAATGGTCTCAGCGGAATGCTGTGAGGGAAGAGGTATTCTTCAGGATCACACCCGACTCTATCAGTGTTTCTGCCAGCATGCTGTTTTGCTATCCCTGCCATTCTCTGTTCCTTGTTTCTCTCCATATGACAAAGGCTATCTAACGGAGAAGAAACATTTGGTTATTGTAAAACAGGCAGGTTGTTATACAAAAGGACGGATTTCTTCACTTGTACTTTAATAACGAGAAAGGCACAGTCAATAAATGGCACTAACAATTTGTTCTGCTTCGCCTGCCGTAATTGAAAAGTAAGTGATGCAGAACTTTGGATGCTTTGCCCTTTCTTCTTTTTTCTCTCCATTTATTTCCTTTCATTTTATGTCACTGTTTGAGTCAGATCTGCCATCAAGTCCTGAGCTGAGAGTGCAGAGATGAGGTTTGCTCCAGGGATAAGACATGTGCTTACGGTACCAAAGATGAGAACAGACTGCAGGATACATGAGACCAATAGACAGAATGTACTTTCTGCCCATGTTTTCAGCTAAACACCACATATGCAAAATGACAGTGATTGTATCATGAGCTATATGGACAGTAAAAGGAACATCTCAGTCTCAGTGAATGGACTGAGCTGAAGACCTGTGGGCTGGACTGGGGCCAGTGACGTGTTGCTGGGCAGAGCGGTGTAACTGATGCACTGTGAGTTCAGGACAGAATGTATCAAATGTGAATTTTGCAACTGAATTCCAAACTGTTGTGAGCAACTTTCCAGCAAACAGGTCTGGAATTTTATTTGAAGGATATTTTACCCAAAAATGAAAATTCTGTCATCATTTACTCATTTTCATCTCTTCCAATCTGGGATGACTTTCTTTTTTCTGCAAAATACAAAATAATTCTGAAGAATGTTTCAACAGTTTGTTCATACAATGTAAGCCAATGGACTTTTATTGTAGAAATAAAGATTTTTCCAGAATATCTTATTTGTATTTTACAGAAGACTGGTTTGGAAGGACATGAGAGTAAGGAAATGATGACAGAATTTACATTTTTGGGTGAACTATCCCTTTTACATGAACACTTATGTTATGAGGTTCATTTGAAATAACTTACATTTGAAAAGATACAAAATAACTTTGCCTGTGACCTAGAGTTAAGCACCAAAAAGTTGCATTAAACTAACATTTTCGAAAGTTTTGGAAAGTTTTTAAAGACAGTAAAAGACAGCATTTTCCTTCTTGAGAAAAAAAAAACAGTAAATGGAACTAACATAGACTGTAAGTGAAGAAAATTGTATAGCACCTCTTGAAAACAGACCAGGAGATGTGAGAATTCAGAGGAAAAACTAGAAAGAGAATGAATTATTCCAGTGGAATAATTCATTGGATATTATTCGTTAAATCAGGTGACCATATCTCAAGACTGCATTGACTTTTTTACACCTTCACAGAGAAAAAAATTCTAAAGGTCATGGGTTTGACAAAAAAAAAAAAAAATCACACTACAATGTTTTTATGATGGAAAACACCAGAGCATGAGAGAACATTTGTCAAAATGACTGATAATAATTATTTGTAGTGGCTCACAGTACTTCCCCCATCATTTCCTGTTCCTGTGCATTTCAATAAAAATAATACATAACTAGATGGAAAACTAAAGCTAAATATGTCCTCAAGATTTCCCATACACAGACCAGGCCAAGAGCTGATGGGAGACAATCATGTCATTTTGAATTTTAGCACATAAGCAAAACCTCTCATGCAAAACTCATGAAAACAGATCAAATAACACCGCAGCTTCGCCCGGCGCTCTCTCACACGCAGTTATCAAACAATGAGCACTTGAACTAAGTGTCTGTTCCCCCTCCACCTCTAAACACACACTTAGACTGGTGATGGCGCCTCATAAACTGTTTGGCAGTGTCGACATTATCAGCAGCTCAGAGTCAGACATCATGTCCCTCCAATTAGAGCTTCACAGCTCCCCTCATTCATCTTTATTGGTGATACATTAGCCACCATTAAATAAAAGACATGGGATAATCTCCATAATGATGTGGATGATGAAGCCGAGTGTTGGAGAGGGAGGTAGGAGCTCTGTGACTAGAATAGGAAAGAGGGTGGGTGTCGGGCGAGATGATGGCGGTGGGCATGTTTTGGGTCGGTGCCCGGGAGAGAATGAGGATGGTGATGAAGGTGGGGAGGGATGGACATGAGGAGCTGTGACAGCAGCATTAGCCAGGAACACATTAGCCATTACCACGCAGCCAATCAAAACAGCGCACCTGTGCCAATCGGGGAGATGGACAGACGCTTGTCCAGGTGCGTGTGTGTACATGAGCATCGGCACTGACTGGCTAAGTATAGAACCAGACGGCAAGCTCCAAACCTGCCGTTTTTGCCAGAATCTGTGAAGCACAAAGGCGGACAGCAGGGATCATTTAGAGAACATTAGAAATACGGTTTAAAATAAAGGCTCCCGCATGGTTGGGGAAAAAGACGCCATGTTTCGAGTACGGAAAAAGTTGGCAGCATCGTCTTCTATTGACCAGTGACTTACAAGGCAATGATCTCTTCTTGTTTAACTGAACTGCCCTTAATTACGTTACTTTATTTTGTCCTTTAATTAGTGCCTCGTGAATAATTGATTAGCTGTGAAGTCATCAGTCGGGCAATAAAAAAAGTGATAGTGCGTGAAATGAACATTAGCCCCGAAACGGAGCTCTGCACGGCACTGCCCTGAGACAGACTTCAAAACTGACAGCCCGAGCAGATGCAACTATATTGTATAACCGTTCCTCAATCCCTTCATCAAATATTTACAGGGGTATCATTGCCAGCACAGTGTCCTGCTGCGCATTCTCCGAGTGGCGGCAGGGGGGACATTGATCTTCCGTTTAAAGAACAAACGAGAGCTTCAGAGATATTCCTTATACTTTGGCCCTGTTCGGTGTGCTTCATCTGGATTTCTCTGGGGCGTATGCTATCGATCCAGCCAGGTCAAGGATCTGCATCGCCTCCCAAACCTCCAAATATGATCTCTGGGCTGCATTAATATGAAAGACTAGACTGCGCTTTTCCCCATCGTCCTGGATAATGTTAGACTCGCGCTGCGTGGACACTTCATTTGTCCTCATTGTGCGCAAACGATAAACTGTGAATATTCGATTGCTTGGAGCTGATTACTGGATCCATCTGTGCGATAAAGACATCAGAAAGAAGTCATAAAGGGTTCACTGGCAAAGATGACCATATATAATCATTATGCTTTTGTCAAATAGATATATTCAGATTGGAATTTGAGGGCTGAAACTGTTAGCATTCAGTATTTATATAGAGCAAAATTACATAGGGATGAAAATGACAGTTAAAACAGTTTTCTACAGTAAAATGCTAAATGAAGAAATGTATAGCTACATCTACAGTCCCTGTGAAGGAAAATTTACTTTTTAAAGAAAATTTCAATGGTATATAATTATGTAAAATCTACTTAACTCTGCAAAATAATATTGAATTAAGTAACCTACTGCTAATTTAAAATCTTTACAGAATAACTTTTCCTTCCAAATCTGATGTGAATAGCACTAAAAACATAAAACAGTAAAAGACAGATTTAGCTTTCAAGCACACTTTAAACAGGCCATTTAATGTGAAGAGCTGATTGTACAACATTCAATCCATGAAACAACGCAACCTCACGAAATATATGTACAAATCAGTGGAACCAGCTACCCACACAAACCTTAACGCGCACACAAAACACAATAGCACTAATTATTTTTGTGCTACAATAACACAAATTATTCTGAGTAGAAAATGAACTCAAGGTGTCACAAAACATGTTGCTTGACAACAGCATCAACATAAGCAACGACGCAAATGACCCTAGTAAACTGTGGGAAAATGCAATTACTCACAACCCAGTGCTTGCTGGGAACACCTGCATTGTAAAGTTAAGATGATGTTACTTTTCTGAATTTGAAATAAATTAGACAGGATGCAGAATTGCAATTGCAATTTGTATGTAAGAAAGTAAAATTAAAATGAATGGAATTTAAAAGAAATTCATACTACTCATAATGGACTGCTATTTTTTAAAAAAAGTTGTCAAGACAAACTTTGAATGTTGGCTTTACAGGGCCTTGTTTTCAAAGATGGATGGATAGAACAACAGATAGATAGATAGATGATAGAGATAAATAACAACATCATAGGCGCTGACACAGATTTTGCTCATTTGCTGTTTGATAAAACATCTGATAACAAGGCGGCCCCACACACTCACAGCGTGACATCACACTTCAGGAGCAATTCTTGTCATCCTGGTTCTCATCCTCTCTTAAGCAATCTCAGCTCTTCAGCCCTAATGGGAAGTGACATAATGTTTACCAAGAGTAGCTAATTTCTTGTCCCGATTTACTAGGTGTGCTAATATGACAGCGGTAAAAATCAAGGCCTATAGTTGGCCATCACTGTGCGCTAACGTTTGAGTGTACGTGGGTGGATCCAATAGCAGGTGGAGCGTGAGAGGGAACTGCTCTTTGTTGAGCTGACACACACCAACGCATGCCACCATTTCACCAGCAAAGGAATTTATGAAGTGACCCTGCAAACAAGGCCTGGCGGTAACCAGGTAACCACATCAAGTCTCCTCTCAAGCTAGCCGCTGAGAACGAATGGAAGAAATCAGCAGAGAAAGAGCAGGGGTAGTTCAGTGCGATGAAGTCTCACAGGATAATCCCTGTTTCTTTCTCTCAATTACTGCTTCTTTGTCCCTTTCTGACCGTGTAGGTTCCTTATCTGAACTCACCTCTATTATTCACTCTCTAGCAGCAAACCAGTGTCCATTGTTTAAAAAGTCAACATGAACTGTCTTTTGCAACCCACTTTACTTCCATAATTTGATGCATCTCTGAATGAAACATGGTATTCGATGCTAAAATATGTAAAACGGCAATCAAACTTTGGGGTTTGGTAAGATTTTTAAATGTTTTTGAAAGAAGTCTCAACCAATGCTGCATTTATTTGAGCAAAAAATACAGTAAAAACAGTAATGCTGTGAAACTGTCTTTTGCAACACACTTTACTTCCATAATTTGATGCATCTCTGAATGAAACATGGTATTCGATGCTAAAATATGTAAAACTGCAATCAAACTTTGGGGTTTGGTAAGATTTTTAAATGTTTTTGAAAGAAGTCTCAACCAATGCTGCATTTATTTGAGCAAAAAATACAGTAAAAACAGTAATGCTGTGAAATATTATTACTATTTAAAATAACTGTTTTCTATTTTAAATTGTAATTTATTCCTGAGATGGCAAAGCTGAATTTTCAACAGCCATTACTCCAGTCTTCAGTGTCACATGATCCTTCAGAAATCATTCTAATATCAAATCTATAAGGGCATCATGATGTTTGCATTAGAAACAATATATGATAATTCATTAGTCCCTGGGGTTTCCATCAATATATTAATGTCTCAGGTCAAACCCCTCCTTCTTTATATGATGATTGGCTGAGCTCTCAAATGTGCGGGTCTTTGCAACAATGACTGACATTGTTTTGAAACATAAATGCAAAATCAGTGTGTCTGATGGTCAACTTCGAAACATAGATGCAGTTATTTAGCTTGGTTAATTATGTTTATTAAGTATTTTCACTGCTTTTTAGTAGTGTGTGAAGCAGCTTTCGGTAGCAACAAATAAAAACACAGATCCCAGTACACCTTTTGTCATCGATGAGTGATTCCCTGCTCTTGAAAAGCACCAGCTGCCACTGGAGGAAATAGCAAAAAGTCCTCCAACCTGAAATCTCACTCTTTTCCCCCCTTATGGATTTGCTGCACTTGTCAATGGCTGTGGCCCTGATGACAACGAAACAGTCATCGCTGTCTAGTCTGTCTCCGCAGAAAGCCTGATAAAACGCTATTTACATTTTCCCACATATCTTCCCTTTTCTCGCGTGCAAAAACACGCATACGTACAAATGGCAAGCCGTGAAAAGAGAAATGCAAGTTAATAGCAAACAGCACATTGCATTTTCATTTAGTATCTTTAGCGTGTCGTTTTGTTTTCACACGGCAAACAGAAAAACCCATGGCTGATTATGTGAAGAAGGCGTGAAATTGTGATATTTGCATGGCTGGGGATATTAACTACAGGCATTAGTTGTTGAAAAGCTTCAAGGCTGGGCTCCAGACATGTTTTTAAATAATGGTTTAATGATGCATATTTTACAAATATTTTCCAAGCCAGACTAGCGGCACACACCATCTCTCTCTCTCTCCTCCAGACTACATTAACGCTCTTATTCTTTCTTCATTAACAGGCTCACAGCCCTTTCGCTATGCTCCTTTGTGTGCATTTGGAAAAAATCAACTGGAAAATAGACAGCATGAGGCAGCCGAACAGACGTTTTGGTTTCTCTATCTCTGTGTGGATTCTACCAACCGCTGTTCATTATTTATTTATTTGTTTCATTGTATTCGCTTTTAACCACCTTCCATCATTCAGTCACTAAACTGGATGTTAAGACGAAATGTCCACAGAGAAGTTTAAATGGGTTATGATCATTCCCAGTCTCGCTGGCTGTACTTTGCACTATATCTTCTCCTCTCTATCCCCTGATCTCTGTCTCTCTGTGCCAAGCTTGGTCCCTCTGCTCCATTAAAGGCAGATCTCACTGGTGCAGGTATTGGCCACTGAGAGGTGCAGCTGTCCAAGTTGCCGCTTTGGCCCAGAGTTGCTGTGGCCAGACACGAAAACACAAACATCAGGGTGTCTGGTCACACGGCCCCAGTCCAGAGACCATCAGGCTCAGACCTGTTTTACTGCTGGATGCCATACAGACACCATCACAGAAATGGCCAAGGAAGCATTTAGGGACACATTTGCTCAGGCAGGGCGGTGGAACAGGCTGAGAAAGTGTTTTAAACATTTATATCAGAGGGCCACTGAGGCCAGTCACAGCAAAAGAAGGGATTCATTGAATATGTGACATTCTTATGCATTAGGCCAAACGCTCTTATGCAAAATACACTAAAGCAATAAACCTTGAGTGACTGTGCGTGTTACGGTGGTAAAAAATCACTGTAATGCAAAAGGCTTTGACTGACTTATTGCTGAAAAAAGTTACAAATTCATTATCAACATAAAAAAAATATATATATTAATATTGGTTTTAAGTAACTAAATATCATTGCATAATTTTAACAAAATATCAAACAAAGTAGCAATTGTTTTATACAGAGCATAATCACACTTTTTAGACAAAACACCACAAAAATATGTCCAGTTTTGAAATCTAGAATAATAAACACTATTGTTCAAAATGGAGACCAAAAAATATTAATATATATAATCTATCTATATACACACACACACACACACACACACACACACATACTTATCTTATATTTGAATATATTTGCATTTTAAGAATATATTTATGTATTTTATCTATGAATTGATAGAGTATGAACAGAGTATAATTCTAATTAGTAAAAGTTTATATCATAATTAGTTTATTTTCATACTTTGAGCTGTCAGTGTAAACGTGTCAATAAAGGAGCAGCTGAACAGAACAACAGTATTGAAAGCTGTTTTTCTCAGACTTGGAACCTTTACAGGCTCTCATTATGGAGATCATTTACATATATCCACAGATGAAGACATGAGAGCACATGTGTGAGCGTGTGTGTGTCTAGCACAGAACAAGAGCTCACAGCATTTGAGAAGATCTGAAGGTTGTCTAATATCTGTTCTCAGAACAGTGAGCTTGCACATCTCTCCAAGTCTCATGAATGTAATTGTAATTGACCTTTTTCCTGTAACGCAGCTGAGATGGTGGCCATGGGGGGGCAGTGACACAGAGACTAAACACTAGCCAAGCAAAGTTAATTGTCCCGCTGAACAATAACGTAACGGAGAATGCAGATATGAAAAGGGCATTCAAATCAATAGATCGACAATAGCCTTTCTGAAAAGATGGCTGAACTCAATTTTCTGGCTGCGGACGCCCTCTAAACTCCAAATACAATGCAACCCCCTTAAGACCCCGCAACCCCAAGTCTATCACAGTGCCCAAAACTCCTCCACTGACAGAGAGATTTTTTTTCCCTTTGCCTTCCTTTTTACTTCTTTTTTTCCCCCAATAATATTTGTATTTATGTACAGCAAAATTGTATAAATTTATCCACACACACACACACACACACACACACACACACACACACACACACATACACATACACACACATATATATTATAATTATTATCATCATTTTTAGGTAATATATTTAGGTGATTTAGTGTGATTTTTTTATATTTAAAATACAATAAAAAAATATTAAAGTATATTAAAACTATACTGTTTTAAAAATATATATGATTGAAGTCTTAAAATTTCCTTTTGATATTGTTTCAATGTCTGCCATTTAAAATCAAACCTGCCGTGATTGTCATAATACGAATGATGAATTGCGATTGGTCTACTTTATTGCATTTATCTGCATACTAAATTGTTACTGGTCTCTTCTTTCTTGCATATATTTAACCATTTAGCTGGGAATTTTTCCACTGGGAATGAATATATATATTCACTAGTATTTTCTTCAACTGTAGTCCTTTCATTCTAGAATTCCTTCATCCCTTTTTTCTGCCATGTACGTAGTGTTTAGTTTGCATTCTTCATTGTGATGGGAACGGTGGGCGAGGCTAATCATTCTTTAGCTGTTCTGGCCTTAGAAAGGTCAGCTGTTTGAAATGTCAGGCTTCAATGGAGCCAGATTCACATCGTGCTGCTCAAGTGTCCAATTAAAGAGGGTCTGGCAGGGGTTGAGTGGGAAGCACTCTTCACACAGGAGAGCTAATGAGGGGGCCAGGGCACCGAGACCCCCTCCGCACTGATCTACAGGGCCTCAACCACAGCGGCAGGTTCTGACCGAGGGGTTGGCACTCGGTGTACTCCGAAAAGACCTCCAAGGGCACCGGGAAGGACACTGCTTGATCTCATTAAGGACGATGGATACATGTATGTTAATTTTTATCATCCCTCTCTCACATATACT
Organism: Sinocyclocheilus grahami; assembly: GCF_001515645.1. Lineage (NCBI taxonomy): Eukaryota > Metazoa > Chordata > Actinopteri > Cypriniformes > Cyprinidae > Sinocyclocheilus > Sinocyclocheilus grahami. The sequence continues at coordinate 1,003,421 of NW_015505195.1, forward strand.
CACACCTATGTAATATGTGCATAGGTCGGCGTGTCCTGTTGCTGTATCTGTCTCATTCATCTAAAAATGAAAGCTGCTTTCCATAGAGCAGGAAAACAAATTTCCGTCACACTCAGCGAGGACCAATGCAGGTCAGAGGTTACCGTTGTTGCATATACACTTTGTACACAGAATCCTAATAGGCAGCCAGGCTGCATGCTTATAGAGGAAGACAGGAACAGATGAGCTCATTTACAGCAGTGATTCTTCATTTATAGCAACTAAAATACCCTGTTCACCTCATCAATTAGTCATTAGGCCCATCTGTAGCTCGGTGATCTAATACCGGTTTAGTAGTCGCTCTTTCAACAGTTAGATTTAATAACTGCATTCGGGGAGTTCTAGATCAGCAAAAAGCGCAATGGCTCTCCAGAGCCCCTCTGCAGTCTGCTTGTGCACAATTGTGGAGTTTTACTGCATGCTGAAATCAGCAAAATTACCCTCCCAAAATGGCAAGGGCTATAGAGTAAGGTGGGAAAAAAGTCACTTTCGTTATATAACCCGAAACGAGGTAAGCTAAAAACCATGTTGCATCGTGCATATCTTTTGTGAAGTTGTGAAGGTCAGCGGCACAGTCTTGTGTGGCTTTGGGTAACAGATGCTGAGGCAAAGCTGGGAAAATTAGCCTACTCCATGTGCCTTACATAAACATTATTTTAATCAAAGTGTATTAGAGCAGCCAGATATTTTAGACATATGGGGGCTGCATCCTTCCTGGCTACCCCATCTGTCTCTCCCAGAGCTCTGAATGCAGTTTCAGCTTTCACCCAGATGCATTGAGAAAACATTCAGCTTCCCATAGAGACCCAGAAGCGCAGACTGTACCTGCTGCTCTGGGACAGGCATGCCAGGAGTGCTACGATAAGATCGCGTAAATGCTGACAAGTCACGGGAAAAGGCCTCTTTTTGCAGGTTTTTTCTCTTGGTCTGCAGCTGATGCTTGTTGTGAGAAGTAAAAGAAGTCACAAAGCCCCCACAACCAACCCATGTGAACAAACAATCCTGTCCGTAAAGCCCCATTGTAAGTTTTCAATGTTGTTGTGGTGTGCTGTGCAGTGAATAACAAACACACATGCGCACAAACCAAAATATGCATACTCACCAGGGTTGGTGATGGTCAGAAGATCCAGCCTTCGCTGTTGCTGAAAAAGAAACAAAGAGACATCAGAGGTCTTCTGTCAGAAAGATGAAACAGATCCAGTCTGAGATATATTAGATATATTAATACGAGTATATTTTTTTTTACCCAGAAATCAAACTTTGTGCTGTCTGCCTGTTAAGCACATTTTGCTCTCTATCTCTCTCTGGAGATAAAAATGTGTCATGCATTTCACAGCAATTTTATGTAAATATATGTACATATACAGTGCATATATATATCACTCTATGAAACAGAATAATTCTAATCTTACACTTCTTTTTAGGCCTATTCACAGCAAAAAATAAATAAAAAATGACAAAAAAAGAAAAGGATAGATTTTTTTACAATAACATAAATCATCAAGTCCTACAATAAGCTCTGAGGTAAAAACTAGAATGTGTTTATTAGCTGAATTCACAGTTAAGAAGTATATTACCCAGAATTCTTAGGAGTGATCCACCAATCAGAGATGTTTTGGCTACCATGGAATTTTTTTATTATTCTTATTAAAATCTCTTAAAAAAAAAAAGAAAAAAAATTCCATGAAAAATACTTCTAATCTATCTATCTATCTATTAGGGGTGCAACGGTTCAACTTACTCACGGTTCGGTTTGTATCACGGTTTTAGAGTCACGGTTTCCGTACGGTTCGGTATGTGCTATGCTTAGGGAAAAAACTATATTGTCAAATAAAAATAATGAAGATAACAAATAATCTAACTACAAGCAACAGCACAAATAAATACAATAGGGCAAAGATACAAATAAAATAAAGTGCTTTTTTTTAGGTAGGCCTAACATTAGTTTTTATGTACAGAAATTGAATAAAGTAATCAAATGTAAAATAGCATTGCATATTTGACTGTATAAATTAAAGATGAATCCTTATTAAAGTTACAAAAGTTATTCAATCAAGAGCAGTGAGTGATTTCCGTGTTGTTGCTGTTTGATAAACATTAAGAAAGTGCTGTCACTTTAAGAGAACGCACTGATCCAGTGCACTGATACTGCACGTTCAGCAGACTATGTCTGATAGGATACTCACCAAGACGGGCATTTTGACATAATTTTTGAGTGAATTTGTCCATTCAAACACAATACTTCACAGACAGCTTAATATTTGCACGCGTTCTGAGACGGGGGTTCACGCGCTTCCGATGAGCGCACACACAGATCTTCTCACTGCGCACGTGAGTTCGCGTCTTCTGGCTCTTTAATATTTAAACTGGCCAGGCTTAAATGAGTTTAGTTTAAATACAGACAGCAATGTGTGCTGTTCAGGTCTCACCTGTGTTATCAACACGTGATGACGGGATAAATGACAGTTATTCCAGCATACAGCACTCGCATTGAACAAAGAGTGACTGGTTTGTCCACGTATTGTTTTTTGTCTCTCATCGCTCTTGTTGTAATGTATTGGGAAGCCAGAATTTGTATCCATCAACAGAAACATGCATTAGCCGAACTCTAACAAACCATATTACAGATGCATTGCCAGATTTGAACCGCGGTCCTAGTGCATTTTTTACCGAGAACCATTGCACCCCTAATATGTACACAGGGTTGCCAGCTTTGGTTCCCTGGCTGGAGTGAGATTAGTTACAGCTGTGCAGTAAAATTCACATTAAAGATTCACTTTTCATTTATGAAGATGACATGAAAAAAATGTGTCTCCTGGCGGAATACAATTTGTCCATTCAAACACAATACTTCACAGACAGCTTAATATTTGCACGCGTTCTGAGACGGGGGTTCACGCGCTTCCGATGAGCGCACACACAGATCTTCTCACTGCGCACGTGAGTTCGCGTCTTCTGGCTCTTTAATATTTAAACTGGCCAGGCTTAAATGAGTTTAGTTTAAAGGGGTCATATGATGCAATTTCAATTTTTCCTTTCTCTTTGGAGTGTTACAAGCTCTTAAAGAAGATATGTAAAGTTGCAAAGACTAAAGTCTCAAATCCAAAGAGATATTCTTTATAAAAGTTCAGAGTCAGCCACGCCTACCTAAAACGGCTCGTTCTAACACGCCCCCACATATCTACCTCACTATCTGGGAATGTTTGCATAACGCCACCCAAATGTTCACGCAAAGAAAGAAGGCGTAACTTTTATTCTGGCTGTAGTATTGTTGCCGCCGCCGCCATGTCGTGAAGGCACTGTGTGCTTTGTTGTGAAAGCAAAACTACTTTGTTTGGTCTTCCAAAAGAGGACGATATCTGCTTCGTCATGCCTAGAGCTGATCCGTGCTGGTCGCTGAGGGAATACAACAACTTCATGCTGTGGATCGCCGGATCGGCTTTCACCGTGGACGAAGCGGAGTCCAGCCCGGGGTCGTCACATG
>NW_015505195.1:1010271-1017032 GCF_001515645.1 Sinocyclocheilus grahami
AACTTTTATTCTGGCTGTAGTATTGTTGCCGCCGCCGCCATGTCGTGAAGGCACTGTGTGCTTTGTTGTGAAAGCAAAACTACTTTGTTTGGTCTTCCAAAAGAGGACGATATCTGCTTCGTCATGCCTGGAGCTGATCCGTGCTGGTCGCTGAGGGAATACAACAACTTCATGCTGTGGATCGCCGGATCGGCTTTCACCGTGGACGAAGCGGAGTCCAGCCCGGGGTCGTCACATGTGGATGCCACAGGCATCACAATATGGTAAGGGACGTAACATTTCCGTCACACGCTTGAGGAATTCGGCCAATCACAACGCACTGGATAGCTAGCCAATCAGAGCACACCTCGCTTTTCAGACCAATGAGCTTTGTAAAAATCTACACGTTTCAGAAAGGCGGGGCATAGAGGAGAAACAATAATGTACAGTTTGTGGAAAATAATGTGTTTTTTGAACCTTAAACCGCATAAACACATTTCATTACACCAAATACACAAAATAATGTTCTTTTTCATCATATGACCCCTTTAAACACAGATAGCAACGTGTGCTGTTCAGGTCTCACCTGCACTATAAACACGTGATGACGGCATAAATGACAGCTATTCCAGCATACAGCACTCGCATTGAACAAAGAGTGACTGGTTTATCCACGTATTGTTTTTTCTCTCTCATCGCTCTTGTTGTAATGTATTGGGAAGCCAGAATTTGTATCCATCAACAGAAGCATGCATTAGCCGAACTTTAACAAACCATATCACAGATACATTGTCAGATTTAAGTTGAACCGCGGTCCTAGTGCATGCCGAACCGTGTGTGGAGAATGATATGGTTCGATTTTTTAGAGATCCGTTGCAACCCTACTATCTATCTATCTATCTATCTATCTATCTATCTATCTATCTATCTATCTATCTATCTATCTGTCTGTCTGTCTGTCTATTAATCTATCTATCTTCATATAACCTTTTAACATAATTGTATTAATATATATTAATACATTTTATATTAATTATATATCGTATTACTTTTTATTAATTTACACACACACACACACACACACACACACACACACTTTTAACATAACTGTATTAAGTTTATATATATATATATATATATATATATATATATATATCTTTTTTGTCTGTACACACTCTCTCTCTCTGTCTTTTTGGCTTGTTCTGATACTTCAATGGTGTGTGTTTGTGTACATAATCCATTGCGTTTTGTGAGTTATGTATTCATGTGCTGCAGTAGATGCGGGTCGTTTCCTGGAGAGAGGGCGTGACAGAGGCTACAGCAATCCACACAGGTCACACTCTCAGATCGATAAGTGCCCAATCAAAGACTGATGGCGTCCTCAATGGCATGCTGCAGTGTGAGGCGGACACACATACCACACATACTGTGAGGGCAGGCAGCTCAAGAGCTGTACTTTAACACTCTTGTGGTACTGCAGGTCCTTCTACATGAGAGCCACTACACACATAGTAGAGCAGAGAGCATACACTGATATCATTCACACACGCACACACACTCAGTTCTGCTTTTCAATATCTGGTCCACTGATTTATATAATGACTGGATTGCTCATTGTGTTCTAAACTGCCATTCGGCAGTGAAGCCACCAGAAGTGTTCGATCAGCCATCTTACTATTCCCTACCGGCAGAGAGCATCATTGACTGACAGCCAAAACCTTGACCTAAAATCACCAGATTTGATGTGTATCAGTCACACAGGATTAGTTTTTAGGATATGTGCATGTAAATTAATTGCTACTTCAGATGTTATCTGCGATGTTTATGGTCTTTTTGGGCAGAATAAGCAATATATTGAAATCGTTAAGGTGGGTGTGTCTGCTGCGCACTTGCCGACACAGGTAACTGATCCAACACAAAATATATTTCTGTGTACGTAATTATGCAGGAAATATTAAACATGAACATATATCTGGTATTAGTATCAAAAATGTATTCGGATATACAATAAATATTACAATACAATCCTTCGTTAATATTTATCTATATTGTATTGAAATTCAAAGTTTACCATGCATCATCTTAGAAATAAAGCTCATGTCTTTAAGTCCGTACTGTAGCTTATCAGCATTATTTCTCTGAATGATGTTATGATGCGTCTATTTATGTATGTCCTGATGGAGCAATATCTATTTCAGACTCTTCAATTCTGTGGCGTTTTGCATTTCAGTTTGCATAGGAGGTAAGTTATGTTACGCATGTTTAATTAATTATTAATTTAACCAATGATTAAATCATTAACTGCTTCAAAATGCATGCTGTTAATGAAATCATTGTTGAAATTAATTAACGTTGGCCAAATTATTTAAGTTGAATTTAAGTTGAATTTAAGTTGAAATTAATGAATTAATGTCGAATTAACGTATACAAAGCATAAATCTATGTTCAGATTTTGTGAGAACTTTGTCAATTGAAATGCATATGTTGATCTGATGTTTATCATGTTCATCTGATGTACTACTGTAATGTATATGAACATAACTTTTTAATATGTTGTAAGAATGTACATGGATACTTCAGATATAATAACGCAGACTCGTTAGGAGACGTTTTCTCATTAAAATCATACGATTTCCTATTAATTCAATAGAATGTATGGGAATACTAGGGAATATCAATATGGTGGCACGGTGACTTCACTTTTATGACGTCATGAGCAATCTAGTTCTCTATTATAGATCAGTGGTCTGGTCATTTTTTGATGATTAGCAATTATCCAGTGAAGCACAGGGCTTTAACTTGGTTTTGAATTCATAAAATGTTCTCTTTTTTTTTTTTGGTGGCTTTATGAGAAGCAAAGTCTGAAAATATAAAAAGAGCGTTAGTGAATCAGTTTTAATTAAGAGTCACTGTGTGTTTGTAATGTATGTGGAGTTATGCATTGTGCTTGTTAGCAATACATTAAGCATTTAGCAATGCATATTTTATCGATTATCTGACTTGTATATGATGTGCATCTTCTATCTGCTAAAAATAATTTAGAAAACAGTATAATTTATGCATAAAATATGCTGGCACCTGTCAAAAAAGCATGTGTTAATGTGCTGTTTATGTGATAATTGGAAGATATGAGTCGTGACTCATAGGTGCTAACTCTCACAGAGCATTTTCTTTAACAAAGTAATAAAAAGCTCTTTTAAAGTGTGCATATAGTGTAATATATTACTAGTTGACATTGAAGAGTAATTGCAGAAGGCTTTGTTTTGACAAACTCCTGGAATGATGCCTATTATTTTATTTTTCAGATCGCCCCCTGCTGGTGAAATAGACACATACAACACAATTCAGCTCATTTTCTGAGCTGATCCTAATGACAGGGAAAGTAAAACTGAAGATATGCATTGCATTACACTAAAACATACATTAATATTTAAGATCATTTCAATACAAAGGTTTGTTTTGCATTTTAAACACTAGTTAACTTGCAATATATGTGCATACATTTACATATCAGAGTCATGGGATCAGAAAGTCAATATCACTGCTCTAAAACGTCGTTTACTGTCTACATAGGCTGCATTCTAAGTGAAATGAAACCACCATACAAATAGCACTCCTCTCACAAAGCGCACAAGATTTATAAATGATACAGTTTGATTGTTACTTTGTTTATAAATGAATTCTTTACTGGTAAGCATAAAAAATAGGTTGACCATACGTCTTCTTTCTCTCGCCAGAACCAGTCTAGGATTCCTAAATTACCTAAAATGTCTGGGTTCTGACTTTGTTTTCCTATTGATGTGCTCTCTACTGTCCTTATACATTACATGTACCATTATTTGCATAACTTTGACTGTTCTCCGTAGATCCCACTTTATTGCACACCACGATTGGTTGATTATGTACAATTCCTAAACGCTATTGGTCAAACTACATTACTTTTAGCAAGTATGAAAACAATAGGAAAACAAAGTCAAAACCCAGATATTTTAGGCAATTTACAAATCCTGGCCAGGACATATCTGGGAAAAAGAGGATCCTACAAAACAATACACAGTGCGCACAAACAAATACTGGATACTTTTGTCAAATTTATTTTTAGAAAAGACTTTAAACTCTTTTTAAATAAAAATGTACAGTATTGAATGAAATAGGTATAAATTAAGTATATTTATATATTTTTTTTTTATTCAATGTCGTAGAATTGGCTGCTGTCTTGGACCTTAGAATTTGGCCAAAATTTGTTTATCTTACAAGGTTTCCTTCACATCAGGAGCATGTTTATGATGCCTTAAAATGCTTTCTAAGTAGGCAGCTCACTTGGTTTTAGAACACAACTAATGTTAGTCTTTATGAAACGATCCATGACAGAGAGCGGCAACACTACAATCCCCCTTTTCCCAAGAGCCCGAGACAAGAGTAGTTTAATTATTTGGCATTGGTTTTGCACTATTACAACCTGGAAAGCAGGCTGTAAAAGGCTTTTTATTTTTTAAAGGAGATGATTTGCGCTGAACCAGGCGCTTATACAATGCAACTACCACTGGACGCAATTCAGTCTATGTGAATACTCCCGTTGACAGTTCAAACCAGTTGAGAGCTTCCTTTCTTCTATGCCAATTAGAGGCTCTGAAAAAGGCCAGTTGCTCCATTCCTTTGATCTGACCTTTGTTAGTTTTGCTTGGCCTTGTTGGTACAGATCCAGCATTTCAGACGGAAACGCCAAGTGGAAACAGCCAGTGGCTGCTGCAATGTATCTGTCTGACCATTGACATGAGCCTTTACTTCAATTATATAACTCTTAGCCTTGTACTTCCGCATTGAATTCTGTCAGTTACAGCTACAAGCAGTACATTCTTTCATGCTAATCTTGTGAATTGACAGCTGACTGCTGATTTCTTATGATAAATCTATGAAAAAGTAGAGACAAGATGTTCAAAACACTCTTTAGCTCATAGTACTTACATTTACATACAATAATCTGTTATTAATCCCAACTAATAGATCAGTCAGAATGAAAAGCCTGCTTGTAAACACCTCACTTGATCTAATTAGGTATGATCCATATTGTTGCTGTGGATTTGGACATTTAGAGAATTTCTTCTTAAGTCCACAAGGCCATAAATGCACACAAACTGATATTTTCTCCAGATTACACAGTTTTGTGTAAAATATAAACTGTACAACTGTCACTGTCTACATGGATAAGGTACTTAGTGTTTTCCAGGAACAGGTGAAAAGGAAAGATAGAGACACAGAGAGAGAGAGAGAGAGAGAGAGAGAGAGAGAGAGAGAGAGAGACTGAGAGAGAATCACATAGGAGAGGCAATCCTAGGCATGAAAATAGGATTGTACTAATCTTTATCAAAGAGTGCCAAGGAATCCCCTTCAGAACAGTGCCAGTATGCATAGGAGTGCACAGTGGGTGTCCCGGGTCTCACTGGAGTCAAAATGCTTTCTATATTCTGAATGGAACACAATATCTATTCTATTTCAACACCAATGACACAGCCACAGGTGAACGAGATGGGAAGAGAGATGGTGACTGGTGGCGAAAGTCAGAGATCTGGGAGACCGGGGCTCAGACACAGGCTGTGACACACGGGAGGCCTGCTCACCTCAACAGATGCTGGGGTGAGAGCCCTTCAACCTATGTCAAAAAACCCAATGCACTCTGTCCAATTACCACAGCCAAAACCAAGACCTCTCAACACACACACACACCAAACCAAGACCTCTCAACACACACACACTTGCATTTGTGGTTTAAGGGGACTCTAGGTGTAATGGTTTTATGTACAAACTGTATTTTCTATCGCCCTACACCAATCCTACACCTTGACACAGGAAGTGTCCTCATAAATAATGTTTACATTCTAGTACCAATGTCATTATACACATTTGTGTCCTCATAAACCATATATACCAGCACACTCTTAGCTCTTAGCTGTCCATCGTGTTCGATGATGACGCTTGCTCCAGAGATGGGAGTGGGAAGGGGATGGGTTTAGCGATGTTGCCGCTGGTGCCACTTCTCGTGGGCATTGAGTCCGATCCTTGAGCCGCACACTCTTCCGCAGATGGAGCAAGGGAAACCAGATACCAGGGGGGTACCAGCCGCCCTCTGGTGTCTCTTAGTGCGTCTCTCGGATCGTCGGTCTTGGTTGGTTTGATGTATTTGAGAGACTGCAGTGGCACAGGTGACCTGCCAGGCTGACCTATAAAAAATAAATTTGAATGGGCATAATTAAGTGTGAAAATAACCAAAGCAAATACAGTCAAACCAAAAATTATTCAGAGACCAGATATATATTTATATTTTACTAGTGGGTGCAGGACACTATAGTTCATTTATGTAAATGATGATAGCAAAATAAAGTAAACTGTGACAAATCATACCCAAAAATTCTTCATACAGTGGACTACCAGTAAAACTGATACAAATTTGGGACCAAAAATTATTCAGACCGAGTCTGGGAAAAAAATGAAGTTGAGGTTTGCATGAAGCTGGGTGACAGCATGCCCAGGAGACTACAGGCTGTCATTAAGGCTAAGGGCTGCCCGACTAAGTATTCATAGTTGTGTAAATACTGTCATACTAACAGCTCTCAAATTTTTGGGTTGATTGTAATCCATTACATGCCTTTCTATCAAAGTTATCTAACATTATCAAGCTGAATTTGTTCTGACACAGTTTAACTCTGAGTTCTTGTTATATTTTATTACCATTTTCTAATCTATAACGAATAAACTGTGATAATGTGAGAAATGTTGAAGGTGTC
>NW_015505195.1:1017839-1061550 GCF_001515645.1 Sinocyclocheilus grahami
ATATATATATACATACATATACACACACACATATAGTATCATATTAATATACTTTATTTTTGAATCATTTTTCTTTCTTTTTGACTGCATTCTTAAAATAAAAATATATGTATTAATTTTACTATACTTTAATTTAATATTATTATATTATAATTGCATGATACAAAAGTTTATGCATTATTAAAATATATCAATATATATTTTATATTTTTATATTATACATTAAATATAACATTTTATAAAATGTATTATTGTCCCCCAAAGTTTAATATTAATATTAATATTAATATTATATTATATTTATTTACTGTTATATTCTAAGCAATTGAAGTAGTATATGATTTACAAATTAAATATATATTAAAATTAATAAATATAATGTTTTTTATTTTTATTTTAGTAATACAAAAGTTTTTTTCTTGATGTCATAGTTTGTGCTCGTACAAGCAGTCATTTTTCACACTGACACTGTTTTATTTTGAATATTTTAAACAAGCTAAATAAACTCCTGCTGAAACTTTTCCTCCCTCGCTTGACCTACATTCAGTCCAAAACTGCAAATAGGCCAGACATCCCAAACTTTCCTCTTAAAATGTCATTAATCTTATCAGGGGCATCCATACCTTTTCAAAAGAGCCTTAATATGTGCAAGGTGCAAAACCGCACGACTGCAATTAAGAGGGCTGGCCATCAGACAGACCAAAAAAAAAATCCTTCATTTACTGGACCTTTCGTCTTATAACGGAATTAAATATTAATTTGCAATATTTCCTCCTGAATTTACTCTTCTTATTTGCAGATGATTATCATGGGTGGGGTATGATCGAGCCATTATTGAAAAATACACCCAACAATTTGATTCTCATTTCGCATGCATGCAAGGTCAATATAATGAGATTAACTTGAGCTGCCCCATCTTAACCATTCATTTAAAAATACATATGGCGACTGCAGGCTAAATTATTTGACTTAAAATATCGGATACACAGTAAAGAGAAAGTTATATTAGCAATTTAGGGAGAAGGGAGGCAGAGACTTTATATGTTTACTCAGGGATAAAATTGTTCTGTGCCATAAACTCGCTGATGGTTGGGATATGTCATGAATTATAGACCCCAGCGGATGTTCCTCCCTCTATAAACACACACATGCACAGCCCAGTGGTGATGAGGTAAGGCAGATTAACGCTGGACTATTTAAACCATCTGCCATAGTCCCAGCAGCAGGAGTCATCGTCATTGGCATCAATCTCCAAGGACCCCTCTGTCTGACGCCAACCTTCCCATAAAGAGGAAAAGAAGAGGAAAAAGAGAGAGATGTGAGTGAGTCAACAATCTGACTCACCTCATCTTAGAGAGGGAAACACTCCTGTGTAGAGGAGTCATCAGCGACTAAAACACATACATTCACTTCTTTAGTCTCTCGCTTCCATCTAGTGTTCGGTTCACCTTTCTCCCCTCTGGGAAGACACGTCCCTCTTTTATACCACAGATCTGAGTGATGAGCTCACGATGAGGTCATCTTCCCCTGGGTCTCTCTCTTCACTGAGCATGTACTGTCAGATTCACTGTAAGGCTCTTCATCATGCTCTGGATATGGGATGCTTTGTCATGTAAAATACCTCATTGTGTAGCAAAAATTAAAAGCAACAGATGTATTTCAAAACTATTCATTAGGCCAATTACAGATATATGGCCAATTATAATATTAACTTATAATCAGTGTTGGGTGTAACGCGTTACTGCAATTAAATTACTTATCCACTGAAAAAAGTAAAGTAAGGGATTACTGTTCATTTTTAGGTTATTTAATTACAGTTACTTATAAAGTATTTGCGTTACAGTTCTAAAATCAATATTGAATTTTGAAATTTATCGTCAAAAGGTCAAATTGAATGCAGCGTCTTTAACCCTCTGCGCGCCGACGCATTCACTTACAGTTTTTCCTGAAAAGCGAGAAAAGGACCTAAAATACCCATACAGATAAGACTAAAATCAATCGAATCTATAAATGGTATACTTTTATTTGTGTACACTGACAAAACTTTTTTTTGTAAAATAAACAAAACAAACAGGGTGCACTTTCTGCTGTTTTGGTCTCCGTGAACTTCTTTCTGAAATGCGTCACAAAAACGAACCTAAACTTGGCGAATACGTCACACGCCGACGTAAGAAATACGTCTATAGAAAACTTGAAGTGTCTACTTTTAAATGAACCAACTCAAAATCGAAAACTAATATTCTTTGATTATGTAATTTGTATAAAACTAAAGCAAGGTACAGTCCTTCCCGTCTCAGAGCTCATTATCTGCAGACATACCTGCATGCAAACGCCCTCATCACCTAGATACAAAAAAAAAAAAAAAAATCACGATTCATCTACTTTTCATTGTTTTTGGAAGAAGACTTGAGGAATAAGCCTCAGTATACTAATTTACCTCAGAAGAACAGCTCGATGCGGATCTTTCTGTACTTACATTAGTTAACGTGTTATTTTTTTACATAAACTTGTACGCATTTTACTAGTTGGGCTTTCCTATTTTGCCAAACTGAAATGTGTGAAAGAGAGTAAAATATTCTGAAATATGATATGCAGTATATAGGCAACTTATACATATAGGCTAAATGTCGTACTGTCACAACTGGATGGAGAGGCACACGAGGGTAAGAGGAGTAAGAGCTTCTTTATTTAAACAAACAGAAAGCAGCGTCAAAACGGTAAATGCAGTAACTCAGAGTTCAATGAAGCTCAATAAATGGAAGAATAACAGTCCTTATCTTTTTCCCTTTAAGGATGAGCAATTGGAGGAAGACAGCCACAGAGCCACGGGGATCCAATAGGTAAGAGCTGAGACCAGAGAAGAGCTTGTAACCTCGAGACCAGTCGACGAGGGAATGAGGGGAGTAGATCTTTATAGGGCATGGTAAGTGGAGTCAGATGTGAGTAATTAGTACTCAGGTTATTATGATTGGGTGTAGGAGGATGGCGTGGCTGGTGATTCTGTGAGAGTACGCCCTCCCCCATGGGCGTCTCCTGGCGCCCGTAACCGACGGCGAGGACGACCGCGCCCTCTGGGAGCAGGTCGATCTGGACGGAACTGATGGAATTCAGAGAGGAGTGATGGATCTAGAATATCATCTCTGTCCACCCACGATCTTTCCTCGGGACCGCAACCCTCCCAATCTACGAGGTACTGGAGTCGGCCACCTCGAAAGGGTGTTGAGCTCCCTCCAGCAAGTGCCGCCACTCTTCTAAAGCGAGCTTGATGGCCAATAACTCGCAGTTCCCGACATCATAATTTTGCTCCACCGGGGACATCTTCTTGGAAAAAGTATGCGCATGAACGGAGTACAGGGGTTTCACCTTTCCATTGTGACAGTACAGCCCCAACTCCCAAGGTAGAAGCATCTACTTCAACTGAAAAAACGGAGGTTAGGATCCTGATGAGAGAGGATCGGAGCAGTGCAGAAGGCTGATTTCAGCTGCTGGAAGGCAACAGTGGCGTCAGGCGTCCATGACAGAAACTTCGGTGTACCTTGGAGTATAGAGGTTAGGGGAGCAGACAATTGACTGTAGTGGGCTATAAATCGGCGATAGAAATTAGCTAAACCTAGAAACCTCTGCAGCTCCTTTACCGTGGTAGGTTGAGGCCAGTTTCATACCGCATCCACCTTCCTCTTGTCCATCTGCACTCCCTCTGGTGTTATGATATAGCCTAGGAACTGGACCGTGGATTGATGGAACTCGCACTTCTCTAGTTTTAGATACAAATGATGCTGGCGAAGGCATTGAAGTACCTGGGTGACATGCCGACGATGTTCTTCAAGACTGGGTGAGTAAATTAGAACATTGTTGATGTAGACTACGACAAGCTGGTGGAGCATATCTCTGAAGATTTCATTCATAAAGCTCTGGAACACAGAAGGTGAGTTTGAAAGGCCATACAGCATCACCCGGTACTGATAGTGACCGGAAGGGGTTACAAAGGTTGTTTTCCATTCATCACCTTTACGGATGTGGGTCAGATTATATGCACTGTGCAGATCCAGTTTAGTGAAGACGTAGGCTCCCCGGAGTTCTTCTAAGGCGGCTGGTACCAGAGGAAGATGATAGGTGAACTTGATTGTTTGGGAGTTGAGGGCACGATAATCAATGCACGGACGTAAACTCCCGTCCTTCTTCACCACAAAGAAGAAACTGGATGCTGCAGGTGAGGTGGAAGGATGGATGAAACCCTGTTGTAGAGCTTGCTGAATGTACTCCTCCACGGCGGCTCGAGAGAGGGTAGATACGCCCCTTCGGTAGTTTAGCCCCAAGCAGCAGATCAATAGCGCAGTCCCATGGCCGGTGAGGTGGAAGTTGGGTAGCCGCGACCTTACTAAACATGTCCTGGAACGCCTGGTAATCTGCTGGTATTTGGACAGAGCATTGGGAGGCAGGACTTTCGATGGTGGTGGAGCAGATAGCAACGGAGGTGCTTGTTTGCTGGGGTGCAGGTAAATCTGTTTAGCATCCCCTGTGACAGGATTCACTCCACTTGCGCACCTCTCCAGAACTCCAGTGGATGTCGGGATGATGCAGTGCAAGCCAGGGGCATCCCAGGACGATATCCACTGTGGCTTCCTCCAGCACCAGGAAGGATATGCATTTAGCATGTAGGCATCTGATGCAGAGAGTGATCTCAGGAGTACGGTGACGCACCAAAACCTTGCCCAGCGGTTTTCCTTGAATATTGGAAATCTAATAACTGATGGCATTGTGATGACGAGGGATCTTGAGTTGGGCGAGACAGTGAGAGGAGATGAAATTTCCGGAGGCTCCGTAATCGATGAGGACTTTCACTGGAAAAGAGTGGTTCATATAAATCAGGAGGGCATCAATGTGAGGAATTCTCGAAACATCTGGATGTATATGGACCGTACTCATCACTGGGCGTGAAGGGCGAACAGGGCAGGCGGTCAAGAGATGGTTGCTGGATCCGCAGTACAGGCAAAAATCCCTGTGAGACTTGCCAGGTGCGTTCCGTCGGTGATAGGTGATAACGATCGGTTTGCATTGGCTCAGGTGCTGGAAGATTAGTTGCCGGTGAGGCGGCAGCAGAGAGTGGTCCTTCTGTGTGGCAAGAGGTTAGATGTTGTGAGATGTGTAGGACCTTCTGCAGGAAACTCTCAAGCCCCACGGTATCATCATAGATGGACATTTTTTGGCGAAGGGATGGGTTTATATCCCACCGAAATGCCAACAAAAGAGTCGTCTCATTCCATTCGCTGCACATAGAGTGTACGGAATCGCTTTATCATTAAATTAGCTTTATTATTCATAAACTGATGGGGCTGTAACTCAAAGTAGAGAGAGCATTGGAGAAGGAAGCCACTGCAGGCATCCGCCTCACCGGAGTAGGTCGGCTTGGCCATGGGACAGGCGGAGGTGGATGGCGTGATCGGATGGGGTTGAAGTGATTCCCGGAGTGCTTGGACCAATTCGGTGAAGTGGTCTGGTGAGAGGGGGTTCCGTGGCTCCATAGTGCTGCTAAAGCTGAGATGGTTCTTTTATACTTCTTCTGGACTGGTCATCTGTCACAACTGGATGGAGAGGCACATGAGGGTAAGATGAGTAAGAGCTTCTTTAGTTAAACAAACAGAAAGCAGCGTCAAAACGGTAAGTGCAGTAACTCACTCAGAGTTCAATGAAGCTCAGTAAACAGAAGAATAACAGTCCTTATCTTTTTCCCTTTAAGGATGATCAATTGGAGGAAGACAGCCACGGGGATCCAACAGGTAAGAGCTGAGACCAGAGAAGTTCTTGTAACCTTGAGACCAGTCGACGAGGGAATGAGGCGAGTAGATCTATATAGGGCATGGTAAGTGGAGTCAGGTGTGAGTAATTAGTACTCAGGTGATTGTGATCGGGTGCAGGTGGATGGCGTGGCTGGTGATTCTGTGACACGTACGAATCGAGGATGTAAATATTTTGCTATCATATAATAAAAATATGAGATATAATACGATATAGATATAAAGTAATGTGAATGTTTATACTGCAGCATGATGAATGTTACAGTCCAGGAATGTTTAGATCAGTGTTTGATCTACTATCAGATGTTGATGTTTATAGTGTGCTAAGCAATAAGAATTTAGTTTATAAAGTATTATACAATTATAAATAATGTTTTTTATGAACTGTGTGGTAATACAGACACAGCATGAATGACAGTACAAAATAATTTGTTTTTTTTTTGTTAGGAGTGGACAAAATTAGTATTAGTGACTGCTAATGTTGTATACATGTACAGTATGTCAGTGTGTATGAAATATGGTACTAAATGCTTTGAAAAGTTTAATGCTTACAGTTTGAGACATGTACCCCTGGTTTCACAGACAAGGGATTTATAGGGATTTTATAAAGGAATTAACGAATAATTAAGTTACTTATTGAGTAATTAAGTTACTTTTCAGACAGAGTAATTAGAAAAGTAATTTAAATACAATATTGATGATGTAATTAGTAATTAATAACTTTTTTTAAATAATTTACCCAACACTGCTTATAATAGAGTGGCAGGCCAGGCCAATCAATTGGCTGATATGTGAGATTTTGCTCCAAAATATTTTCCCTAAATGTTAAATGTACAGTTTAAAAGCTAAAATATGTTAATATTTAATACATATAATATATTAATATATATAATTAATATGCATTTATATATTTAATATATAATTTATTTTTCATTTATATTGAACATTTATATGTATTCATATTTGCCATTTACACCGTATTTCCCATCAAATAAATAGATAATAATTAATAGATAATTAATAGTTGCATCAGTGTATAATACACATTTTATACACATTTAAAAATAATGTAAAATACTGTGGAAAAATAAAATAAAAATATTTTCAAACATTATAAACATTTATTTTAGTCCCCCTCATTCCACAACAAATCCTTTAAAACATCTCAGATGACTTTAAAAAATGTGACATATATTCTGGAAAATAATATATCTATCTATACACACACACACACACACACACATTGTATATTTTGCTAAATTTATATTTAGCTAAATTCATATTTTGCTATAAAAATGTACATAAAAATGATATACATTTCCATATAAATACATTTATACATTATTTTGCAACATTAGAAATTTGCTAAAAAAGGCAGCAATATTTTGGCTATTGGCTACCCAGTATCTAGATATCAGCATTAGTTACTGAAAAAGCAATATCAGTCGACCACTAATATCAACAATAATTCACGTTGGATAAAATAAATTTGTCAAGCACTGAATTAAAACATTCTATATCATGTATGCATTCTTATTTTGCCATTACAAAGGAAAGCAATATTCTGTTCCTGTTTGGAGAGTGAAATGGGCAGCAGATCAGCTGTGGAGAAGAGCATCAGGACTGTCTGCTGGGGTTACTCTATTGCGTGACCAGGACAGCCTTGGTTTTAAAAATACACCACAACAAATAAAATATTCATTTCTTAGGAGAGTGCCTGCTCCCCTCAGACTTGAAACATCTTGCTGCCCACCTGCAGCAGGACTGCAGCCCAGACCAGAGAAATCTAATCACCCCACAGTCAACTCTGCATCCAACCTATTCAGCACTTAAAAGCCATAATTGAATTTCATCTTGATTCCATTAAATATTTATAAAGGCCAATTAGAAGGGCAGCTCTTGCTGGCGGTAAAGACTCCTCTCCATCATCCACTCCTGTGCTCTATCAGGTCCTGCCTCTGAAAGATGGCCCTTAGAGGCCACAAGATCAAACTCTTCCTACGCTCAACTGGACTGAAGTATGCATGTCAGATGAGAAGTAAATGCGTCTAAATACTGAAGGAGCAGATATGAATTGATCCTAGCAACTAACATGTAACAAATGAGACTAATGGAAGGCAGAAATGACATCATACTGGAATAAGAGCAGAAAACATCATGCTCTATAAGGAGCGCAGCGTCTTGGGCCGAACCCTTGGAAGACAATTCATCCCCTGCAGGATGTTCTGTTGTGTGATAAATGGAGCATCAAAGTGAGTTAAGTGTGAATAGACGCTGGAGGAGAGATAGAGGATGAGAGGATGGACAGGTGGATGAAGAGAGAGTGAGAGAATAGGTGGTTGAAAAAAAACAACAATCATTTCTGATGCTATAGTTAGATTTATAGCTTCAGGAAGGGACTGATATCAATCTGTGCAGGGATGTCAGGAGTCTGGGTCTGTATATAGCTTGAGTATTAGTTAGGCCTGCATACAGTACTTGAAGAGACATAGGGCCAGATTTACTAAACAGGGCAAATTAGCATGAGAGCGCAGTCCCTTAAAAGTGCCGATGGGAGTGGAAAGTTCTGCAGATGATCTACTGACAATGCGTAAATTAAAGAACACAGACAGGGCATTTCCATTATGACCAACGCAATCTACCAAGAGCAGTGCAAATTAGCATAGTGTTGCAAACAAGCAGAGCCGTTGCCGATGATGATCGGGTGCAGGTAAGTAACAACATAGGAGCAAAAAGACATGTTTTTTTTGAGGCGTTAAATAATGGTGCAAATACTAGTAAACTGACTTAGTAAATCACTTTGAATGGTTTATTTAAATGTTCTCCTCCTATGAAATTTGCATCTGGAAGGGAAACTACTACAAAAATGTGTCCATGCCATTTCACTTTGTGACTTGTGAATCCTGACGGTAATTTTTTAACACCAAAAGAGGGTTTGTGCTGGCTGTCAGTAAGTCTGGCGCTAACTGTGTATTGCATTCAGAAGTGACCAGTACTGTGACCTGCTCTGGAGGGCAGCGCATTTCAGCACTCTGAAGGGTGCAGGACATTACCATCACAATATGTGCTGCTTGGTACAAGAATCTAGTGGCCAAAGACCTACATTACTGCCACTTGTTTTTGTTTTTGTTTTTAAAACTCAGACTGTTACCTTGGCAACATAGCAGCAAAACTCTTGTTTATAGCTTCTTTTGTTGTGACAAATGAAACTAGTGCATGAAATATCGATTTTCTGTGTCTTGTTTAATTTGAATGATTACTGTAGGTGGATCTAAACTACAACTGAAAGGTTTGAGGTCAGTAATGTATACTTTTATACAGCAAGAATGCATCAAAAGTGACAGCAAATACATTTATAATGTTACAAAAAAGGTTCTATTTCAAATAAATGCTGTTCTTTTGAACTTTCTATTAATCAAATAATCCTAAAAACAGCATCACTCTTTTCAACATTGATAATAAAAAGAAATGTTTCTTGAGCACCAAATCAGCATATTAGAATGATTTCTGAAGGATCATGTGACACTGAAGACTGGAGTAAGTGCTGCTGAAAATTCAGCATTGCCATCACAGGAATAAACTGCACTTTAAAATACATTAAAATAGAAAACAGTTATTTTTAAATTCATTAATATTTCTCAATAGTACTGTTTTACTGTATTGTTAATTAAATAAATGCAGCCTTGGTGAACATACAGTAAATACAGTGGCTAACTTCTGAATATTTGGCATAAATTCTTGAGACTATTTTATTTTTATTTATTTATAAAATGTATTTATTTTTTGGCATACATCAAATGATACCCAATGTTTTTATATCAGCCACACTGAATTTGGTAATAAAATGGTGTATTTCACAAATGCATTGGCGTATTTTTATGAAACTCTGTATGAAACTTTTTATCTGTACCAAGCCAGTTTTGTTTGGATAAGCTGTGAATAACGTTCTCTTCCCAAAGTGCCATCTTTAAAGCTATAAAGATATTTAAATACATGAAAAATTCTAGCATATCTAAAACACACAGTCCATTTGAACACCAACCCTACTGTCCTCTCTCACCCCAGACCCCAACAAACCCCCTCTAGATGAGGAGCCGCACAAACTGATATTTACAGAGATGTGAGATCAATGACCTCCCGCCAGCACTGAGAGGAGCCGACACGCTCTGCTGTGTAATCCTGCCCAAGACAACATACTGCTACAGGGACTGCTGTGGGACAATTTCACATCACATGTCATAACCTCGGCTTATGAGAAGGTCGATTGTACTTACAAAATGATCTAAAAAAGCTGAAAGTTACGGTGACCCTCCTGAGACATTCACAGAGCGTGTGTGCTGTAATTATCGCCTTCGAAAGTCTCTTTTGTTGCGCTTCAGAGAAAAGCACCTTTCTGATGCATCTGTTGCTATGATACCAGATGATGGAAACCCTGTTGTGCCAACAGTACAGCATTAGAATGAAAAAAATGATTGCTCAAAAAGCTTTATGAATCATAACTCTGATTAACAAAAGAAACTGATCTAACTAAATTGGTTTTAAGCAGCAAGGATAATCTGTTGGAGTACATCGGTTACTACATTATCGTCAGTCTTCTCTGACTGAAAAGTCATTTTGGGGAAATTGGATTTAGTAGAGCATCTATTGTATGTCCGAGACAGCAGAGCAAAAAACACCGGCTCTGTTCCAAAACTTGCTTTGCTGTCTATCGCATACATAGGTATCATCCTAATCGAGATGGAATCGCACAAGTGACTCTACACAAGTAGAAGCTCATATAAAAACATAGTAGACACAAAAGTCTACCATTGTCTGTTCAATGAAGCAGACTACATTGATCGTTTCAGGGTGACCCATCAGAGAACATGTGGAGGGCCACAGTTATTTCCTAATCTGATTACTACAAATCTTTAAAAAATCAACAGAGAAAAGCATCCGGGTTTACGTGACACGCACTAATGAAACATGCACAATAAAAAAATTCAGACTTGAATGACTGGCCTACGAACTTACTGTCACATGCACCTTTCTGATGCATCTGTTGCTATGATACCAGATGATGGAAACCCTGTTGTGCCAACAGTACAGCATTAGAATGAAAAAAATGATTGCTCAAAAAGCTTTATGAATCATAACTCTGATTAACAAAAGAAACTGATCTAACTAAATTGGTTTTGAGCAGCAAGGATAATCTGTTGGAGTACATCGGTTACTACATTATCGTCAGTCTTCTCTGACTGAAAAGTCGTTTTGGGGAAATTGGATTTAGTAGAGCATCTATTGTATGTCCGAGACAGCAGAGCAAAAAACACCGGCTCTGTTCCAAAACTTGCTTTGCTGTCTATCACATACATAGGTATCATCCTAATCGAGATGGAATCGCACAAGTGACTCTACACAAGTAGAAGCTCATATAAAAACATAGTAGACACAAAAACGAGTTAAAGTTGTCAAATGAAATATATTTAGAATTTACATTGTTCTCAGTTTAGTCTACCATTGTCTGTTCAATGAAGCAGACTACATTGATCGTTTCAGGGTGACCCATCAGAGAACATGTGGAGGGCCACAGTTATTTCCTAATCTGATTACTACAAATCTTTAAAAAATCAACAGAGAAAAGCATCCGGGTTTACGTGACACGCACTAATGAAACATGCACAATAAAAAAATTCAGACTTGAATGACTGGCCTACGAACTTACTGTCACATGCATTCTTGGTGTTAACAAAGCTCAGTATACTAAAGCGCAACCGAGCTCCTGTGAAATATCTGCATCATTAAATGAAATGCGTTACTTATTCAGAAGCTCCTTAAAAGCACATTGACTGTTTAACTAACTCAAATGAACTTGCTCAGCAAGATTCTCTTTAAACGGTCATGACAGTATTTGACCCGAAAGAGAAAACTGAGTCTGTTTTTCTCTTACTGTAAGTTAATGGGGCAAATTTACTCCAAAATATTAATTCTGTCATATTTTTTCCACCACTATATGACTTAAAGGGTTAGTTCACCCAAAAATGAAAATTGTGTCATTAATTACACCCTTATGTCGTTTCAAACCTGTAAGACCTTCGTTCATCTTCAGAACAAAAATTAAGATATTTTTGATGAAATCCGAGAGCTTTCTGACCCTGCATAGACAGCAACACAACTACCACATTCAAAGCCCAGAAAGGAAGTAAGGACATCGATAAAAGTCAATTTTATGAAGCTACGAGCAGTGTTGGGGGTAACGCATTACAAGTAACGCGAGTTACATAATCAGATTACTTTTTTTCAAAGCCCAGAAAGGAAGTAAGGACATCGATAAAAGTCAATTTTATGACGCTACGAGCAGTGTTGGGGGTAACGCATTACAAGTAACGCGAGTTACATAATCAGATTACTTTTTTTCAAGTAACTAGTAAAGTAACACAAATATCCTTTATGTATTTAATCCTATTCTATTAACGAATGTCTTTGCTTCTGACCTTCAATGATCCAGTTCAACCGTACTAATAAGCAAAAATCACTCTAGACAAACATTTGTGTCTTTTTTTTATTGCTGAAGTGTGCTCTTCTTCTGCATTCTACTGTACGGACGTAAATTTACTTTCCCTTCAGCCTGAGGCTTATTCATTTCACTTTTGGTGTGAAAGGCTTTTATATTTGCCAAAAATATAACTTTTTTATTTTAAAAACAAACAAGCAAGCCCTGTCCAGATTTAAAAAGTAACGCAAAAGTAGCGTAACGCATTACTTTCCATAAAAAGTAACTAAGTAACGTAATTAGTTACTTTTTTATGGAGTAACGCAATATTGTAATGCATTACTTTTAAAAGTAACTTTCCCCAACACTGGCTACGAGAATACTTTTGTGCACAAAAAAAAACTAAAATAATGACTTTATTCAACAATTTATATTTTGTTTTCTATGTTGCTGTCTATGGAGGGTCAGAAAGCTCTCGGATTTCATCAAAAATATCTTAATTTGTGCTCCGAAGATGAACAAAGGTCTTATGGGTTTGGAACGACATGAGGGTGAGTAATTAATGACAGAATTTTAATTTTTGGGTGAACTATCTCTTTCTTTTGCAGAACACACACACACACACACACACACAAAAGATATAAAGAACATCAAATCGCATTTACCTTCATTGCATGGACCAAAAAAAAAAAAGAAAAAAAACTTATTCAAAATATCTTTTGTGTTCCACAGACAAAATAAAGTCATACACGATCATTATATGGACAGAATTAGTTTAACATTAGACACCTTGTCCAAGAACGTCAAAGCAACAAATAAACTAATTATAATGCATCATTTTTCAGCTAATTCACTAAAAATGGTAGCAATAAAATCAAGCTGAGGGAGTACTGTAATATTTGAATGGCAATCATACATATCCATTTGTGTGTTGCAGAGATTAAGGGAGCCGCTCTGGCCAGAGCTCATGGGCGTCTGAATGACTATTTCTCTCTCTAAATGGCATTTTAAAGCCACAGAAAAGGAGAAAGCATTGTAGGACATCATTATCCCTGACAACTGTGACTAAAGGCGGAAAATGTTTTGGATTTATGGTGACAAGATTTGTCTCGAGTTATCAATCTGTCCCGCTGGCATTCAGAACATCTCACCGAGTAAAGCAAGTTAAACATGGTGCTGTGTGCAAGAGGAATACTAACCGCAGCTAATGACACTGTAAGGGCGAAATCACCGATTTTTGGACATCTACGAAGCCGATTTGGTTTCATAAAAGATTTTCACAACCCAAAGGCATGTCGGTTCATTAGATAAGGTTTACTTTTAAACGAAGTAGAAAAGGATGACCTATTTCATGTTTAATACCAATATGAATGACATCTGCTGTATCTCTGGATAATGTAAAACCATGGGGATTCAACATGCATTGAGACGGAAAAGAAAGGAAGCTGAAAAGTAAAACTTTGTCTTCTGCTGCGAGAGATAAGACAGAAAATGACAGCCTATATGTTCCATGTAAACGTGATGCGGTAAAAACTGATAAGGCGACGTGACAGAGCAACAGATGCTGTTAGACTGATACAGACTTTTTAATACCTGGATTATAATGTACGTGCACACACACACACACACACACAGTAATAGATTAACAAGATAATAATAAAGTCATAAAAACAGCAAAAATTTAGTGGCCACAATATTATGATTTATATGTGTACTGATTGCATAAACAGAAGGATAAAATGAAGTGATATTTCATTGTGACAGCACTGAGATGTCTTTGGTTCGTCCTATCAAAACAAAACTGTTCTTTCATCAAGAATTAAAAAAAAAAGTTTCATTTCACAACTGAAATCCATTCAGTATATAGTTATTATTGAAAGAAAGATCAGTTAATTAACAGCCCAGGGCTCTATATTAAAGATTTTTCTCTCAGATTCGATTGGCCTGCTGATATTTTTATTGGTCTCACCACAAAAAAGAGAAATATTGTTTTTAGTGATGTTTTATATATATATTTAATAAATAGTTTAAAAAAAAAGTTTCCTTACAAAAAGGTAAAACAAACATTTTATTATGTTTTAAAGCTGCAATAATGCCTGCCTTTCTGGAAAATATATATACCAACAAGACAAGCCAAACTCAAAGAATCAAAAAGTATATATTTAACATTATTTTATAATGTAAACATTAAAACTGCATATACAGTCATGGCCAAACATTTTTGGCAGTGACATAAATTTTGTGTTTTGCAAAGTTTGCTGCTTCAGTATTTGTAGATTACTTTTCCACGTTTCTATGGTATACTGAAAAACAATGATAAGCATATCATAAGTTTTAAAGACTTTTATTGGCAAAAAAATATGAGTCAATATTTACAGTGTTGACCCTTGTTCTTCATAACCTCTGCAATTCTCTCTGGCATGCTGGATATTAGCTTCTCACACAAAATGTTCACACAAAACGTTCACACAAAACACAAAACTTATGTCACTGCCAAAACTTTTGGCCATGACTGTATATTGCATTTTATATTACTATATATTGCATTCTAATCTATATATTGCATTCATTTTCTACACCACAACAAAATATTAAAAGTCAATACAAAAATTTAATTCCACACCATAATATGCATAATTGCTATAGGAATCAGAATTTATCTGAATAGGAGATAACAATATGACCCAACAAACATATGCCAACTTC
This sequence comes from Sinocyclocheilus grahami, assembly GCF_001515645.1. Lineage (NCBI taxonomy): Eukaryota > Metazoa > Chordata > Actinopteri > Cypriniformes > Cyprinidae > Sinocyclocheilus > Sinocyclocheilus grahami. The sequence goes on from NW_015505195.1 coordinate 1,032,813, forward strand.
AGTTTTAAGAGGTAATCTAACTTGGTTAGTTCTGCCTATCAAACTGTTATATGAAACATAGCAAGTGTCACATGGCTCAGACAACTGCCTGTGTATTATTTTTATAAAATAATTGACTGGCAGTCACACACATTGAAGCCATGAGCACTCACACTGCATTCGGAATGGAAACATATGCATTCTTAGGTCAGTGAGCACGCACTGCAATACTGAGCAAAATATTTTTTTTGTGCAATTTCTGTGGAAAGCAAGTGGACCCTGAGGATACAGACCAACTTAGAGGTGAAATATGATGCTCTTTGTTTTGGGTTAAAAAAATAATAATTATTTCCATTTATATGATAACTTTAATTACATGATAAGTTAATAACTTTAAAAGGTTGCCTACTTTTCAGGCAACTCCTTGTTCAATGCAAGGCCATGTACTAAAAAAACCTCATTCATGCTCTTGAGAAACTTCACAAGCTTCATGAAGCTTCTTTCAGTAGCACTTCATTAGATCCTTCACATATTTAAGGCCCAGTGTCGAGGAAAACCTACCGTCACTCTGATAAAAAGTGTTACAGCATGACAACAATAGATCTATGATCACGAAACTACTTTTTATTATATATGCTTGAAACAGAAAACAACTTATTTTATTATTATGTGCAACTGCGATTTAAATAAGGAAGATGCTTTAAAAAAAAAAACCACCATATCCACCCACACCCATAACAAAGTACAGTATTGGCATATGTGCACAGTATTTTCCTAATTTAAATGATTTAACTATGTTATGAATGTGAAAGTGTAAGAGAGAGCAAGAGGCATAGAATGTAATGGATGTTTGGCAACCTTGGAAGAGACAGATTCACACCAATGCAGATTTCTATAGAAGCCTGAAAAGAGTGAAAATTAGTTTTTAGATTGTCTAAAGATAGGTTCTACTGAGAATACAGTGATATAATGTTCAGCTGTAAAAGACACTGCTTGAATTCCCTGTGCACCAGCCCTAGTGATCTCACGTTACATGTATGCAGACGCACATACAGACCCTCGACACGCTGGCCCCCCCCCCCCACACATAAAACCTACAAGAAAGCTGTAATTTGACAAATCTCTAATCACCGTAGCTGCATCCAGAGAGCTTTGCGCCTTAATTCTGCATGCTTTTTAATTTGTTTTCACAGCGGTTTGAGCAAATTTAATTTGTTAATTAAAGCCGAAAAATGAAATGCTGAACATTATTGAAGAGATGCTAATTGCGTTAGTGTGGAGATTGGGAAGGGGGGTGGGGGGTGGTAAGGGCTCAGGAGTATCAATAGCTGAACAAATCATATTAGAGGAGGACAGAGGTGCCTGTCACAATTGGCTGGTCATCAGCACATACATACATGCCTACAGTATATAGTGACTCCAGCCCCAACGGCCCGTATATATTGAAACGAATGCCTTGTTTATAATGGGTTTCCATGTATTTGAATCATTGCTCCAGCCTGACAGGGCATCAACAGTATGATAGGGGCGTAACATTTCCATCACATGCTTGAGGTATTCGGCCAATCATAACGCACTGGATAGCTGGCCAATCACAGCACACCTTAGAGTAGGGCTTGTTGTTTGTAATTTCTCTGATCACAAATGCAGACATGGTTTTATGTTTATGCGGCGCGATGCAACGCAATGCGTAAAAAGACAGTATAAGTCATTATAATCCATAATTATGTCCCCACTGGATGAAACGATTGCCTTTGCCTTGTTTATAATGAGTTTCCATGTATTTGAATCATTGCTCCAGCCTGACAGGGCATCAACAGTATGATAGGGGCGTAACATTTCCATCACACGCTTGAGGTATTCGGCCAATCATAACGCACTGGATAGCTGGCCAATCACAGCACACCTTGCTTTTCAGACCAATGAGCTTTGTAAAAATTGATGCATTTCAGAAAGAAGGGGCATAGAGGAGAAAAAATAATGTACAGTATGTGGAAAATAATGTGTTTTTTGAACCTTAAACCGCATAAATACATTTCATTTCAATTCATTTCATTTCACACCAAATACACAAAATAATGTTCTTTTTAGCAGCATCATATGACCCCTTTAAATAAATGCAAATATATAATTGCATATATTATAAAATGTAGCTAAATTTATAAATGAAGACAATACAAAGTCAAATTTTATTAAAATGTATGTAATACACACACACACACACACACACACACAGCATCTGAAAAGTCGTCTCTGGTGATATAAATGATAGATTTATAAAATAAATGCAAATAGAATATGTATATATTTGTATATAATAAACAATTGATAATTAACATTAACAATTTAAATCAATGAATAAATTATTAATTATAATTATTAATAACATTAATAATAACACTGACACACACACATATACAAACACACACACACACAGTACATTACAGCATTATCATAACGGGCACGAGGTGTATAAGCAAAGTCTACGGGTGATATTATCTTTCCTGGTCAGTACCATAACCCCACTCTGAAGAAAGGGTCATTGGCTTTATGATTATTGGGTTGCATGATTATCCGTCCTACTGCTTCATTTTACATAAGTCTAGTAGTGATATGCATAAATCCTTAAACAGCTCATTTGCTTTGTGAGATACAGTAGAGCCCCTTAACCAGGCACTGTTACTAACAAGAGGAATCCCCTCAGTCACAGGGGGCCTAAAGAGCAAGGTTACAAAGAGAGGAGAGGAGTGTTAATGGCATTGCAGCGTGTGTCTGTGTGTGTCCTTGCAGAGGCAGAGCCGTGCATAACCGTCCGCAGCTCTTAAATGACCCGGATGATTATGAAGCTAATTACTGACAGTCCTGGACTATACTGCACATCCACTCCCATTCAACTTGCTATTGACTATGAAGCTCCCACCACAACATCCCCAGTCTTTACTGCAGAATCTCTCGACCAGAACAGCGAGAAACGGGAAAAAAGGAAAGAGAAAGAAAGGCGAAGAGACATTAAGAATGACGAACAGAGGTGATACAAGTGGACGTAAAGCATTAACTGTTGGAGTATTATGGACAGTGCTCTTTTATGGCTCTTTTATTGGCTGAGCATGACTGTGATTTGTCACCTTGTCTTAGTCAAAGACAGCAATGGCACACTTACAAGAGACAGGATCATACTAAGAAAAGTACTGTGCACACCAAAAGTATAATGTATACATAAATACATAGCATGGGCAGTTATAGTGGATTCTAAATGTGAATAAAACATGTCTTGTCAATCAGTCAATGCACAAAGGTGATCATGTGAATGTCAAGCACACATTTAGACCAGCAGTATATATGCAGTCCTGTGAGTTTTTGTGTGTGGGTACAAACCTATTCCATTACAAAATAGTATAAGACTGATGACTGTCCCCTGCAAATAGTGGATAATTTACTTCTTGCATTAATATGATCTATGGAAAGTGGCTAATACAAACTATTTTAACAACTAACCAAACTAGACCAACAGAGCTACTGATCTACACACAAAAATGTCCTCCTTGCAAAGTTTATTCAAATGAGCTCTGACTTATCAACATGGATATATAAAATAGTCACAAACAAATTTTCACAAATAAACCATTCAAAAGTTTGGATGACGGTATGCACTGGATGAAAGTTTTTTTTTTTGCATTCTAACAAATAAAATAACCAACCTACTCTTGGGGGAGAAAAACATTCAGAATTATTATGTTCAGAGTTCAATTTTTCAAACTTTGTCAAGCATGTTTTTGTGCTAAAAATGTAGGCTTGGTGAGATTAGACCTGATGCCTCTTCTTCATCGGAAATTGTTTCCGATCTATCATGTGGCTGTTACATACGAGAACAGACTAATGTAGCTAACTTTAGAACTTAGTCAGGGTAGATGGCATATTTAATTCTATGTGATTGAAAATGAGGTTGTGAGTGACAGACGTGTCTGTTCAGTGGGTTGCACTGTTGTGTACCTTTTTGTATCAATTGTTTAGCCAATAAAATACACCTTTCCAGAACAAAAACTTGGTTAATGAAAATAGAACATGACAAATTTACCAGTACGTCTATCCCTCACAGTCTATGCCAAATAAAATATGGTATCTAAACTGACTGAAATGGCTTTGCGATATCTTTGTGCAAATAATTTTCGTTATTATCAATATAAATGAATGGTATTGTTATCGTCATTACAAAACATTAAATTATGTTGATTCAAAATATACATTTTCTTTTTTTTTATGTGCTGAGAATCATTTACATATATGCATTATCCAAAATGACTTACAACAGAGGAACATAAGCGTTTCATCCCAGAGCCAAACTATATTTACAGTGTACGATGCCAAGGTCATCGCTTTATACTGATGGCCTGAGATGTGTGTACGAGCTCAAAAGTATAGGCATTTGAAATACGGTGACCAGTGTGTGTGTTTGAGTTCCCGAAATGCAATCAACTCATCTTATAATAAACACCTGACTGTTTATTCAGACAAAAACACTCTCTAATGTTCAACACCATCAATTTGGGCTCCTGACAGACATCATCAAGTTGCTTAAGAGGAAAAAAAAACTACAACACAAATTGTCAATAAGGCAATTTGGGGCAAAAGCAATGCATTCCGTTTTTACTTTACACTTTTGTAGCACCCAATGCTTGATTTGAAATGAATGGAGAATTTCCACACACTAAAAAAAGAGCTGCAACTCTTAGACGTCATAAAACAACATTTCATCGCTCAGTGTAAACCATGAAAATAAAAGCACCTTGGTGCAATTTGGCGGAATTGTTTCTGCCTGTTGTTGTTCCCAGAGTGTTTGAGCAAATTCGACACCATTAGCTGATGAAATTGGCAGTTTAATTTAAGGACGATTGAGAAACTCCCTCACATACACGTCTAAACTTGTTTTCACTCTCAAGCAACCAACGTCGTGAAGCTTCCTGACAAAGAACTACATGAAGCAGACTGGCGAAATCAGCAGATGTGATAGTAACTTTTAACTCTAGCTTCACCTCTATTCTCTCTCTCTCTCGCCGTATCTCTTTTTTCCTGCTTCTTTCCTGACTGCTTTCATTAAAGGCTGTGTGTTGCGAGGTTTTCTGTAGGAATGTAATTGTTCGGGTTTAATGAGCTGGGAGAGAAAGAAGGAAAGACCAAACCTGGGACTATTAGGAAGGAATGAGAGGAAAAGTTTTGAAAGCGACAAGGTAAACAGCGGCTCGTCAAAACAAACAAGGGCTTCTCCTCCGGGATAATTAGGTACTATAATTGGAATGAAAGTAGCGACAGAGAAAGGGTCGGTGCTGTGGAAGCGCGGGTCATCATCCACTCCTTTGCCGTTCCATTAGTATAATTGTTAATTTCTTAATGCAGATGCAAATCAAGCGGTGTAAGTTTGACACATGCACAAACACACACACACACACACACACACAGTTAAGACTTAAAATAGCACTTCAATGTCAACGCTTCACTTATCTAGAATACTTAAAGAAGGAATTGCGTTCCTTTCCAGTTCTTCTGACAGAAAACACATTGGTCAGGGATCACAGAGGTTGCATTAATGACTATAAGAACTCACCATAACAGACACAAACACACACGAGTGCTGCATATATAAGGCCACGAGGGGATGAATGTGCCTCAGACCAGCTACTTTAATATCAATCTGTGGTGAAAAATAACTCAATCTTTCTTTCAATTTTCTTTCCAACATCTCTTTCTTTTTTTTCTTCTATTTTTTGAGTGTATGTGCGTGAGGGGTTGAGTCCGTGAGGGAGAGAAAGAGGCTTTTTTCTAGTAAATTGAATTACACAACATTTTGACTTTCAGGCAGGAGAAGGGCAGGGAAGTGCTATCAGCTGTTCCAGATAGCATTGATTAAGATCAATTCAGAAAGAGAGAGAGAGACAAAGACTGGAAGGGTTCTGTCAGACCACTAAGAATCAAACTTCCTTGACTTGTTCTGATCAGAGGGAGTAGCTGGGGAGGAGGATGGGATTTTTTAATTAGTGCTGTGGGCTATCTCATCTTGATTTGTGACGCAGACAAAGTAATCCCCCAGCCACCCGCCGCGGACTGACCACTCCGTCACAACTCTAATGGCTCCTCTGTTCGCTGTTATCTCTCCGTCTGTTCATCCATCATTCTGCTTGCGTTTGTCAGGTGCTTAAATCGCTCATTAGAATATTAAATGTTTTGATGGTCTATCTTCAGTTTGGTCTGCGAGAAGAGTTTTAAACAACGGTTTTATTAGTTTAACTCCTGTTCACTGGTTCTTAACCGACTTTTGCATCACGATACAGATTTTACTTGGCGACTCTACAGAAGTAGAAAAAACAGCGTGAAAATAGTTTAACATACGTTTAAATAAAAATGTCAACAAAACTGTTTAATAAAATTAACATGGTCTTTACACCAGTAGTTAGTGAGGCAATAAGTCATTCAGGTCTGTGCATATTTTATTAATTTAATTTCCCATTTGGAAAGGAATAATGAAAAAGGAAAAGTGGGCTATTATTTATTTATTTATTATTGTTTATTTTCACAAATGCAGAATGAGAATTGGGCTTGTTTTAGCACAAGCTACCTTTCACTGTTCACTATGCATGCCGTTTGAAGCGGAATATGTTGCTGGGCACATAATTAGTTCTGGTCTTGTTTTTCATTTGTTAAATTATAGCGCAAAAAAAACAAATTTGAAAAAAAGAGAAGTTGTTTTCTTTCTCGTTATATCTTTCCAAATAGGCAATGAAATTGTTTATTGTACTGTTGTATTAAAGCAATATCTCATTCTCAGTCAAGCTGTTGGCCTGAATACATTCTGAATTGCAAATATCTGGTTTGCATTAACCCGAAAAACAGTGAACCGTGAATCAAATCGATTCCAGTCAAAGATTCATAGGAGATTCACCGCACATTGTGGTGCATGTTTATTCTTCTTGCAAGTGAACCTGTATTTATTGCAGTCTAGTGGTTTGATTGAATGTCAACAACAACAGATAGCCAACATGCTTATTTATTGTTCTACCTTAATGATTACACAGTTATTTGCATTTTACTATTTGTATGTACTGCAGCATTGTTTTTCATTGGCTGCTACAACAAAGACTGATCAATCCCGCAGCCATCTTCCAAACATTTGCACAGCCTCTAATAGCATGAACAGGACTGAAACCCTGTAATTAAATCACAATGTCCATTATAAGACCCACAGGTCTGCTGTTTTCTATACACACAGGGCAAATGCACATTTAAATACCTCTGCTTAAGCGATCGGCAGCATTAATGTTGCTATGTTGCAGAACTAAAGCCCTCTGCTTTCAAAAGCATCTTTCGAGCACGATGATAGTTCCAGTGGAATAAAACTCCACTTCCAAAACCCATTTTCAGCTCACACACACGGCCTGAGGGTTTTACTCTAATGCTGATCCCTGGAAAAACAGAAACTGTGATGGGGGATCCTGACAGATTCAACCACAGGATACAATCATGCTTACAGTTTGTCATAAAAAACGTGTGATTTTTGTCAGCATATGGGCGATACAGGAAGAGATATCTTGACAGAGGCCCCGCTTTGAATCTCATTTAAAGGCAGCTCTGACAGAACCTGAAGGAGACAAAACCACCTATTGATCCTGTCCCTGAAAGGCACAGAGTCTTGTGTAGAAAGCAAGATTGTGCTTGAAAAGAGAGGGATGGTGGATGGATAGCAGTAGAGATGTCCTTTGTGCAACAGAGAAGAAGGTTTCAAATCCGAGGGTGGTAGCTTGATACTCTCACAATGGGGAGCCATGGGAAGGCAGGATCTGACACCCGTGCCCTTAGCAAAGGTTACTGCCTTTTCAAGTGGCCTCTCCAATACAATCAAAACGATCCTGCACACGCACACACACACACACATGCATACACTCTTCACCGGTCACTGGGGAAATTTCTTCTAGTGCTGTTCAACGGGACGAAAGTTTAATATCTCCAATTCATAGTCAAAATAATAAGTGACAGCTAGCTAAAACCCCCTGCGCTTGGCAGGGTTGCCATGGGAACTGGCGGGTGATTCGTGGCAGGATGTTATCGTTGCCTGTCAGACAATCCCTAATATTTAACCCCAGCTCTCTGGACCGGCCTAAACTTTATTGTGTGTGACAGGCCCTCACGTCAAAATGCAGGCCAGCGTGAAAGTGACGCGAGTCATTTATCTAAACCTAATCCAGTTAAACAGAGACAAGCTTACAGTTTATTATGATGGCCATTAGCTGTGTTCCAGTGTTAAAGGGACAAAGTTTGGATGGAAGATCTTAGTCTTGACAACTCCCTCTCACATACAGTACACACACACAGAGGGGAGGCAGCTAAGAAAACATCTAATTTAAAATTAATTATGAAATGTTAATACCAGAATCATTTCCTTAACAATCTGCTGTTATGTTACTACTGCACTAAAAGAAATACAAACTATTTTCTGTCTTAAAAGTGCTGGAGACATGACTACAGTGATAAATGTTAACGCAATACTGTAAAGTACACTATAAAAAAAAAATCTGTGACATTTATGGTAAAATACCGGCAGCTGTGATTGCCAGAACTTTACTGTAAAAAATATGGTAGCAACATTTTAGGTTTTACAGACTTAACTTAAATTCACAATAACAGATCGTATTTCATTAATTGGTATAATGTTAATATACCAACCTATTAAATAACCACCAAAAACAGGTGATGAGAATCAACATGATGAATCAAAGCTCATCACAAACAGCTTTTCTACAAGCTGAGGAGGGAAAAACTAATACACAGTGTCATTCACACAAACACTAAACACCATAATGGTAACACATGATACTGAAAAACTGCAATAAACATTAATTTAACAACATTAGATGTAAGATAAAACCTTAATGTACACAACTGATAAGAAAAAACTAAGAAGAAACAGTTCAACAAAAAAAAAACACATCAAATATGAAGTGTCATGCAGGGAATTCTGGGAATGACAATTTACGGATTTTCACTGTAAATCATACAATGACTTCTTCTTTTTCCACTTCCAAAAACCGTTATCGTTGCCTGTCAGATAATCCCTAATATTTAACCCCAGCTCTCTGGACCGGCCTAAACTTTATTGTGTGTGACAGGCCCTCACGTCAAAATGCAGGCCAGCGTGAAAGTGACGCGAGTCATTTATCTAAACCTAATCCAGTTAAACAGAGACAAGCTTACAGTTTATTATGATGGCCATTAGCTGTGTGTTCCAGTGTTAAAGGGACAAAGTTTGGATGGAAGATCTTAGTCTTGACAACTCCCTCTCACATACAGTACACACACACAGAGGGGAGGCAGCTAAGAAAACATCTAATTTAAAATTAATTATGAAATGTTAATACCAGAATCATTTCCTTAACAATCTGCTGTTATGTTACTACTGCACTAAAAGAAATACAAACTATTTTCTGTCTTAAAAGTGCTGGAGACATGACTACAGTGATAAATGTTAACGCAATACTGTAAAGTACACTATAAAAAAAAAATCGGTGACATTTATGGTAAAATACCGGCAGCTGTGATTGCCAGAACTTTACTGTAAAAAATATGGTAGCAACATTTTAGGTTTTACAGACTTAACTTAAATTCACAATAACAGATCGTATTTCATTAATTGGTATAATGTTAATATACCAACCTATTAAATAACCACCAAAAACAGGTGATGAGAATCAACATGATGAATCAAAGCTCATCACAAACAGCTTTTCTACAAGCTGAGGAGGGAAAAACTAATACACAGTGTCATTCACACAAACACTAAACACCATAATGGTAACACATGATACTGAAAAACTGCAATAAACATTAATTTAACAACATTAGATGTAAGATAAAACCTTAATGTACACAACTGATAAGAAAAAACTAAGAAGAAACAGTTCAACAAAAAAAAAACACATCAAATATGAAGTGTCATGCAGGGAATTCTGGGAATGACAATTTACGGATTTTCACTGTAAATCATACAATGACTTCTTCTTTTTCCACTTCCAAAAACCATATTCTTCTGTAAAATTATGTTAAATGTAATTACAGTTATTCACCATATAGTATGTAAACTTACTGTTAACCAATTAACAGTTTTTTACAGTAGCATTTTTACAGTCTTTTACTGTTAAAATCACAATCACTTTTACAGTGTAGAGAATCCATATTCATGTACATATATAATTAAAAAAAAAAAAAAAAAAAAAAAGGTGAAAGCAGCTTGAAATCAGCTACACCAAATATTAACATTAAAAAATCTGTTAGTAATTGTACAGGCTATTTGCACACTTTTTGTTTGATTCACTATTTAAAAAAAACCCTGACTCATTTCTTTAGTTCAACAGTTCAACACACAAGAGCATTTTAGACATTAAGGCCTGAAAAATGTCCTGACATAAACAAAATATGGCTTAATGGCCACAGTTTAATAAGTTAAATTATTTACATAGTGTTTCTAATGCATTTCAAAATGTATTCATGATAATTCAATAAATGGTCATGAAGCAAACAAGCCAAACAGAAGGATGTGTTGTACTTTATCTGTCTGTTCTACAGAACCTGCCTTCTTTATGTAGTGCCATCTATAAAAAAATAAAAAATAAAACCAACAGAGAAAATGTGCTAGATTAATGTAGCAGGAAAACAATATTCCAATTCTTTCACAGGCGAGTGTGATAAATAGCGAGTGACCATGTGAAAACAAGCAAGAACAAAAGAGGTATGAAAGCCCACCTGTCTGCCAGACCAGGTGCCTGCTCTCGACATCAGTGTGAATAACCTCACCGCCCCGCTCCCCACCGTCCTCCCAGAACCCATTGCGCAAGCGTCTTGTCAGGCCATCTCGGCTGGCATCCCCTCCCGTGAGTCCCTCCAGACTCTCCAGTCTGGGCTGAGGCCTAATGAAAAGCAGACCACCGTCCTTTTCAATTCCTCCGGCCCAGCCAGACCGCCACTAAAAGCAATCGACTGACTGAATGGAGTCACTATATCACAATATGCACCTTACGGCATGCCAGAGACACCACGTCCTCCGGGACAGAGCGGCGTGTCCGCATTCATCTCTCTTTCTCTCGCAAGAGTCTAACGGTGAAGATTGTTGATGGGGGTGGGAGACGACAAGAGGAAAGAATGAAGCCGTATGACTGTGGGCCGCCTCACATGTGTCTTTTGTCCAGCGCACTAAAAAGGACAAGACTAGAAGGTTGCTTTGGGGAATGGAAAGAGAAGGATGGAAGGAGAAAAAAGGAACGTATGGACAAAAGGAGGTGTGTGGGCACAGAAAATGTGTTTCTGTGTGCAGATTTGTGTCCGCTCTCGTGCGTACGTGGGAGGAACTTTTGCGCATGGTTAGCGGCGTGTGTGTATCTGTGAGTATCTGTGTGTGAGTGGCTGAAGCGCGTAGCTGGAGGTGTGTGTTATCAGCGCTCTGCAGTCGCCGTGTGAGGCGGGCAGGGCTGGGACAAGGGCAGGAACTGGAAGGGCAAGTCTGGCGGAGTGTGTCCAGGGTGGGTGGCTCCAGATCCAGGGATACTTCACTTCAGTACACACACTCCTGCTTCTAACCTCTAGAGCCCTGACACACACACACACACACACTGCTGAGCCTGAATGAGCTGAATTCACTCACAAAGAAAAGGCGATGATCTTTACTCATGGTCATGAATGGTTTTATGATGTTACAAAGCCTTTCACTGTCCACTGGTTTTACATGAGGTACACATAATAGCAACTCTACAAAACTATCATTAGCATACTACAAATCTGCACAAGGATATCACGCATCATGGGCCTTAAAGGGATAGTTCATTCAAAAATGAACATTTTGCCATTATTTATTCACACTTATGCTGATCCATCCTAGTATTATTTTTCTTTATTCTGAAAATGAGATGTTAAGCAGAATGTCTGAGCTTCTGTTTTCCAAATAAAATAAATAGTGATTTACACTGTGCCAAAAAGCACATAAAAGTAGTCTGTATGACTAGTGCCAAGACGTCTGAAGTCATACAATAGCTGTGCTTGAGGAAAACAAAATACAAATAATTTCTAGCTGAAAATCTTCTGTTTCACTGAAGCTCTCAACTTTCATTTAAGTGTAGGTTCAATAAATATGGCATCTTTGAACTCCACACTTTTGGTGCCACATTTTATGTCACTGGAAAGAAAACAATATGTGGTTGCAATGAAGGTTTTGCTTGCCAGTTAGTTCTGTAAACCTCCTGCTGGAAGGTGCTGTAACTACAACATCTGAGGACAAAAAATTATTGCAAACATATGCATTCCAATTAATTAATTGCAAACATTATGTCAGTAGATGTTTTGCCAGTGACTAATTCCTTTTTTTGAGTTCTGTACCAGATGAGCAACTGCCATTCTTCAGGTATTACAAACATTTCATGAGCCACACACACACACACACACACACACACACACACACACCCATGTCTGGTTCACTATCTTTGTGGGGACTCCCCATAGGCGTAACGGTTTTCATACTGTACAAACTGTATTTTCTATCGCCCTACACCAACCCTACACCTAAACCTACCCCTCACAGAAAACATTTTGCATTTTTACAATCTCAAAAAAAAACAAACAAAAAAAAAACATTCTGTATGATTTATAAGCTTCTGTACCTATGGGGACCTCAATGTAGGTCCCCATGGTGACACAAGTCCCCATGAGTTCGTGTGTATTCAAGTTTAAGTCCCCACCGGTGTAGAAAGACTTGGGGACATTCCATAGGTGTAATGGTTTTTATACTGTACAAACTGTATTTTCTATCGCCCTACACCTAAACCTACCCCTTACAGGAAACTTTCTGCATTTTTACAATATAAAAAAAACTTTGTTTACTTTATTTTTATACCAGTTTTACAAATGAGGACTTCCCCAAAGGGAGGTTTTTGGAAATTTTGTCAGGTTTAGCTCACTTTTGGGTACAAATTTGTCCCCAAAATATGGTTAAGTAGGTACACACACACACACACTTATCTAAATGTTATCTAACGTTGGGTTTTCATGTTTTATGGGGACATTCCAAAGGCGTAATGGTTTTTATACTGTACAAACTGTATTTTCTATCCCCTTACCCTAACTCTACCCCTAAACCTACCCCTCACAGGAAACTTTTTTTTTTTTTGCATACTTGCAACTTAATTCTGTATGATTTATAAGCCTGTTTCCTCATGGCGACCAAAATAGGATTTTGGATACTGCCATCTTTGTGGGTAAATTTTGTCCCCATAACGTAGGGTATACCTGAACCACACACACACACACACACACACACACACACACACACACACACACACTCATTCTAAAGCAAAAGCTTAATACATACAGTAGGATCTCCTGCTATCCTGCAGTGCTAAATGTCACAGTTCTTTGTGGTCAGGGTCACACATGTTATCACTGTTAATGTCAATAGTTCAGCCAATCTGCAGGTTGAATGATGCTGATGGACAGCAGCCAGGTGACTGACATGTGTCAAACAGATTGGAGATCTATAAAACAAAACTAGACTAGTTATTTTAAATATTAAAATGTCAACCATAAACATTTTGTCAAACATTTTAGCCTACAAATTTAAAATATAATATTAAAAATATAAACATATAAATGCATACCTGAGTAAATAAATGCTGACTAACAAATTAAAGAAGCGAATGTGTTCGACCTTACGCCAATCAGTGGCTGTTAAATAAAACAAGAAAACTATTCAAATTGTTTTCCACAATTGAAATAAAGCTAAAATAAAATAAAATATAAATATTTAATAAAAAACTGAAATGAAAATTAAAAATGTAGCCTTTACAACTAACTGAAACAAGTTGAAATACTACAGTTACTAAAACTAAAACTGAAAAAAGCCAATTAATTATATTAATAAAAAGTCATTAAAATTAATAATTACAACAATATTATATAAATAATACTAAAATACTGATACACTGTGTACAGTGTAAAACTAGTGATACCTTAAACCATGGCCAATTACAGTTATCAGACCTCACCATACATCCTTAGTGTGTTCACCATTTAATTTAATGGGAACAGCCTTATCAAATCACCTTGAAGGTAGCAAGCGCACATGAGAGTGATCATTAACTGCCACTATCAGCTGCCCGCTTTAACTAGCAGCAGAGAAATGCTGTAAAATGTGCTGACAGAAATCTTGCAGCTTGGCTTTCAGCTCAGACAGTAAGAGCTGAGTGCATATTGATCTGAGACACCAACCCACCGTACTATAATCTCCTTAACCATAGTTAGAGAAGAAACGTGCTGAAAAACTTTTCCCAATTCCCATTTGTTTTGCTGTTTGTTGTGCAGGTCTGAGGTTTGTGGAAGGTGGAGGAAGTGAGGATGAGAGCTAATGATGTAACTCACATTTCAGTAGCTAACTGAAGCTGCCTTCAAGTCCTCCTGGGATCCTCCTGCTTATGAGTTCGGAAATCATTATAACTACATGAAATGTGTCATTTCAAAAAAAGAAAAAAAAAAGTTAGGTGGAAAACAGGAAGCTTTTTATTGCTAGAGCAACATAACAGAGTGCATACAATGCAGATCTAAACTGGTAGATTGTAAAAAAGTATTGTAACATTTAAAGTTAATTTGAAAAAAAAAAAACAGTTTCCAATTGATAATCAAGTCTTAATGGTGACATTCATGTAAGCTCATCATTATTTTGACATGACCTAAAGGCAGAATGAGACCTGTTGCTTCCTGGTTTATGAAAACTTAGAAAATACAGTACATTTTTTCTGTTATTTACCAAACGACTTTTCTCTATTTCTTTTACTCATTCAAATGTGCTCCCTTCTCTTTCCCACACTCCCTCTATTTTCATCGCTTCCTCTTTCTCTCTCTACCTCGGCTAAATATGTTTCTCAACCCATCTACAACAAATTAAGTTTCCCCTCAAACTGAATTTCAAGCTTGGCTGCTTTTGTAGGGTGAGGAACTCACTTTTCATTAATTCTTTTTCTTTTCTACCCAAAAATGATGTACTGTATCACTTGTGTTTCTCCATTCCCAGATCGTTTTTTCTCTCTCCAACCAACCTGGGCCCTAAATTTGGTTCCCGCAATGGAAGGCAATTACACTGTCAGAAAGGTGCATTTTTTACTTATTAAAAAGCCATAAAAGCTCTTAAAAACATGATTACTTGTTCATTCTGTTCTCTACTTGCTAGCAAGCTACAAGCTGTGGTAAATAATAATAAAAGCAGTGTTAGTTTTTTAACTTTTATTTGTTTTGTTTTAGTAAGACTTTTCTTTTGAGGAAAATGTCAATCAATCAGTCTGTCTGTCTATCTAGTGTATATAAACATATATAGATGATAGATAGATAGATAGATAGATAGATAGATAGATAGATAGATATAGACAGACAGACAGACAGATAGATAGATAGATAGATAGATAGATAAAGTATTTAAATGACAAACATTTAAAATAAAAAACAGTATTTAAATTACAATCATTTAAAATAAAAAAGAACAGCATGAGAAGAAGAGGAAGATCTTTGCGTGGTCGTAAATACATTACCCAAACTTTTGATACTTGCACTTCAGGTTATATTCTCTTTCACCACTATAACGGTTTTCTGTATCCATCTCAAGACTCTACCCCATCAGCCCCTTTGACCTAAAGCTGAAAGTTGGGGGCCTTATGAGATTTCAAGATATGCGCTTTGAAGACTGACGGTACCAGGGAAGGGCAGAGCGGCCTTGGCTCCGCTTCAACCGGACAGAGTTAAGTGACAGATATGAACCCATGCTGGGAGATAACCCCATGTCAATAAATCCCCCTCTCATAACCAGATCCATCTGCCGACCTCTGCATAACAAACAGCTCGCAAAGCACTTCCAAAATATTGAAACAGAGTTAAGCCCTCAAGGTGTGAGCCATTTCAATTTCAAAAAATAAATATTATCTCTGACTAAGCAATGCAACCTTGCATTACAATGAGGATAATTTTACTGTTTCAGGAAGATGAAGGATGCCTCTCTGAAGATGAAGAGAAGTCGCCGTACCTACTGGTCATACTCCTGCCCTCTCAGTCCATGCTGGCTTGATAGGCCTCCCGTTTTCTTTGATCTTATTACGGCCTCAAGAAAACAATATTCCGTTGTACTATTGCAGTCGCCCCTCTTTCTGTCTTTTTCCATTTCCCGCTCTCTCTATTTCTTCTCACTCCATCCTTTCTTTATTACGGTCCACCATATCAGCTAGATGATTCCTCTGCTGCTGATATGGGAGTCTCAATATGCAATAAAGCAGCAGGATCGCCTACCGAAGGGCCCATTGGACTCGATAAAAGGGTGGCTCGATAAAACGGGGTCACATCATACTCTTTATCTTCAATCTAATGTAAAATAACCGCCTTGCAGTCAAGCTTGGGTCACGACTTATCCGTGGCTCAATCCAGAGTCAGATTTGTTAAGCGTGAGCATTCACACTGTTAGGTGCGGATGGAAAAGACAGATTCCATTTGACACCGGCAGAGAGAACTGGTGCTCTGAGAGACCCACCGGCAAAGGTCACATCCCGACGGTGAAATGTTATTAGGCTTACAACAAAGGATGTTTAAATCACACGGAACAGCTGTAGGGAGGCATTTCACAGTGGTTAAACACAGCGCAGTTGTATCAACAGACGTGAAACGTTTGTTGTATTTTATGCTCTTACACTTCTTGAAATGCTTGGAAATCTTACTTTATTTTTGGCCATTTGCCACTCTTATTAACAGTGATAGTACAGAGAGGACAGGAAATGTTGGGGGGAATGATATTGGAAAATGACGAGAGCCAGACAGTTGTGGCAATATGTTAATGCATGAATTACATAACATACATTTCTTTGATTGCCAACATAATGCAACAAGTGCAGAGTTTTTTCCTGTAAGTCAAGAAAATGTAACAATTATTATTTATAATAATATTTAATAATAATACAAAAAAAGAAAAGAACAGGAAACAACAAGCTTATGGGAATAATAATAATGATAATAATACTACTACTACTGCTACAACAAATAATACATTATTTATGTGTTTGTTTTCTTTAACTATGTAAAGGCATGAATTACATACATTTGTTTAAATGTAACAATATTTAAGAGTAATAATAATAATAATTAGTTTTTCCTCCCAATATGATTACCATCACCCATTTTGCTATTTTATATGATAAGCCAATCACTCCAAAAATGATGATGAAAAAACACCATCAAACTGAATCCAATGTTTTGGTGGAGAACAGAGTCAGTAGGTGATGTTTGCTTGCATCACAGATAAATGTGTTGATTGCCATGGCTCCAAAAATGAAACCATTAGCAGGAAAAAAAGAGATCCTTTCACGTCTTTTTCCTACAACTGTACTTCTAGTATTTCAGAACTCCTGAGGAGAAATCAGATGTGGGCTCTAAACAAGGTTTTCACTGAAAAAGAGTTTTAAATTTCACAAAAAAGACAAAAAATAAAAATAAAAATCACTCTCAATTGTAATAGACTGATGACAGGATTTACACCCACTGTTTGTGAGTCTTCAGATAATAGAGTCAGTGACAAATAGAGAAAGACTGGTCAGCTCTTGAGAGGACATAACACTACTACTACTACTGCTACAACAAATAATACATTACTTATGTGTTTGTTTTCTTTAACTATGTAAAGGCATGAATTACATACATTTGTTTAAATGTAACAATATTTAAGAGTAATAATAATAATAATTAGTTTTTCCTCCCAATATGATTACCATCACCCATTTTGCTATTTTATATGATAAGCCAATCACTCCAAAACAGATGAAAAAACACCATCAAACTGAATCCAATGTTTTGGTGGAGAACAGAGTCAGTAGGTGATGTTTGCTTGCATCACAGATAAATGTGTTGATGGCCATGGCTCCAAAAATGAAACCATTAGCAGGAAAAAAAGAGATCCTTTCACATCTTTTTCCTACAACTGTACTTCTAGTATTTCAGAACTCCTGAGGAGAAATCAGATGTGGGCTCTAAACAAGGTTTTCACTGAAAAAGAGTTTTCAATTTCACAAAAAAGACAAAAAATAAAAATAAAAATCACTCTCAATTGTAAGAGACTGATGACAGGATTTACACCCACTGTTTGTGAGTCTTCAGATAATAGAGTCAGTGACAAATAGAGAAAGACTGGTCAGCGATACACACACGACAGTGCTCAACCGTTTGACGGCAAATAAACGAATGGCTTCAACAACGTTTGCATGTATAGCATGACAAATAATGAACTGCACTTGAAGCTTTCAGTAAATTAAAAATGGAACACACAAAACTGTATATGGCATCATAATGAAGATGAACTATATGTTTATGTGAAATTCTGGAGGGGACGTCGGATGGCGTTGTGTGGTGACGTAAAGACGTAGCCATTAATCGATCTATGTACTATAACATGTAAACCGGGAACATGAAAGGAATACTCTAAAAGCAACTCATGTAAACACCTTAATCGCAATATTGTCTTATTCAGAATAAGGTAAATATTTAGATTACTGCTGTCCATGTAAACGTAGTCATAGAGAGCAATGAATGTGACGGCCACATGTTCCACTGACACTCTGAGATCCAATTATTTTAGAGGGTTTTAAAGTTATCCTTAGGTTCAGCGTGAATTATCAAAATACGTAGAATGGATATAAACAGGGATTTTATAGACATTAGATGGCAGATATTACACTGTTTTTGCATTATTATTGTATTTAAAACATTTTTTCTTTCTTTTTCCCTTTCTTTATATTTATTTTCTTTTTTAACAGAAATACATTGTATGCATGTGTGGTATAAATAAAATATAAATACATATAGCACTTTAAAATATAGTTTTTGTCACTTTTTTGCTGCAAATTATTTTGTTGCTGCTGCTGCAAAAAAGCTAATTTAGGCATGCCAACATTTTAATGTCAAATTTTTTAGATATGCTAAAGAAAAAGGTCTGTATAAATAATAAAAAGTACTTAATATAATAGAGGTGAGACCTCTATTATATGGAAGACTATTTATAGAGATGGGACCTCTATTACAGGAAAGTGCTTTTCAAGAAATGGTGCATAAATCGCATAATCTGGATTTAAAAGTTAGTATTAGATGATGACAAAATTTAGATGATTAAAAAAAAAAACACACTAATATTGGCCAATATATAACTGATAAGGTACTGATATATTGTGCATTCCCAAATCTAAAGACAGTAAAACGTGTTAAATGGAGTAGCACACTTTTTCTTTTTTTTGCAGCTGTATAAATATTTAATACACAAACAAACAAGGCATGTGTTCAAATGAATAACTGTTTGGTAATAAAACTAAAAAAAAAATCTTTAATGTTTGTAATATACACCTTTCATTGTAGTGCTCCAACATCAACAGCAGCCTTTAAGATGGTGTCAAATAACAAACTTGAAAGTAGCTTTCTGATAGGACAGAAGAAGTAATTCATCTCTGTCAACTAAACGCCTGTTTTACAGATTTATTAAGAGAATTTCATTTTGCCTCAAGGTGGTTCTTGTACTTTTGGCTCTTACTGATGAAACATGAGGTATCTAGCAGTGCCCAGCATGCAGCTCAAAGGTGCAGCTCTGAGATGGCCATTAAAGAGCCAGTAATCACACACACATACATACACATACACACACACACACACACACACACATATTTCAGTCCACCTTCCATTTTAGGAGCTGTTATTAAACTCACTCCTATAAGTATTAGCCATCAGTAACAGAGGATAAAAAAAAAAAAAGGACTTGCGTTAAAGGTGCTTACCCCGCACCCTCTGACTACATCCATAAACCTGTACTCCATCAAACCAGAGACGGGACCCCATTTGCCTACTTAACGTTCATCCTTCACAGGCAGCCGGTCAACTCAACTCATGCTTTAAAATGCTCAAAAATGATGATCGGAGGGGGATTTCTTCAGCCCTGGCTGTGAAACTCAGGATTGTATGACTTTAGGATGTAGAGAGAGGGGTTAGGGACAGCCAGAATAGTTCTAACGCCGGTTGCCTGGAGTTTTGCACAGAGCCTCTGAAGACTGCAGTCCCTACCAGGAGATGCATCTGCTTCTTGTATTGAACAGGAAATCTCAAAGAGGGAGATGAAGGAAAACAGCAAAGTAGCCATCAGCAGCTCAGAGTCATCTCTGTGGAAACAACCATCTCACATCACAGAAAGGCGTGAGGCTGTGTAGACCATATAAAACATACAAGAAAGTGAATATTTACTCTGAGAATGTGAGCATAGGCTGTTGTAAATAGAGACTGACAAGGGATTTTTCCACTGGGTCATTCTGCAAAATATTTGCATCCCTCATATGCATAACAATGGACTTCGACAATGAGTTGCTGATGCCAATATTTACTTAATTAAAATGAATATAATATTAAACACGTTAACAAAAACCAAATTACTTAATTTATAAAATAAAAAATTACATCTAAATTAACCACGAGGAAACTTTTTATTCAATACTGTTTACACTATGCAATAAAAAGATCAGTAAGGTTAAAGAAATTAATTCCTTTTTTTCTGCAAGTATGCATTCAATTGATCAGTGATTTATAAAGTGGCAGAAAATACTTTTACATTGTTACAAAAATAGGCCGATGAATGATATAAAGTCTTTAAGTGTGTGCCTCAACTATTTTTTTAAAATATAATCAAACTTCATATTTATCCTTCTTGAACAAAATTAACTATTCAATAAATCTATAAACCAAACTATTCAATTCAATCTGTTAATCAAAACTTCATCATAACCGCATTATCATCCTTTCAAGAAATATACTCCTCAAGGACAAATTACAGCATTTTTTATTACTTTACTGTTAGTTTTGTTGAAATTGAATACTGCTGCTTGGCACTGCACAACACAGTTTATATACACATTCTGTTAATAGAATGCTTAATATTTAATCAAAAAGGAAAGTTAAAAGTCACCTTATCAAAGTCTCATCTATGTTTCTCTGTTTTAGAGGCATGAAAGGTGCAGTGAACTGACCATATTGGACGAACTATTGCTAAACAACCAGTAACGGCAGCCACTCTGCATCAACTTGACTCAAGGCTCTTCCCTATAGAAATGTTATGTGCCGTAACACAGACAGAGACGGAGAGTGAGAATAAACCCACAGAAGAATAGTTCTGAAAGTCTGGTCATAAAAGCCTCAAGGCCTGTTTTAAATGTACATCACTCCCCTTTACAGCAATGGGCATGAAGTTCAACTTGATTACAGAACAAATTGTTCTATTCTTAAAGGAACTGGTTACTATCTTGCATTCTAGGCATGACAAACTGATCAAGTACACACTTGTGGCCTAAAGCTTTTAAACATTTACTGTATACACCTTTAGAGTTGGGTCTGATGAGATTAACATGATTCACCCTACATTTTAGCTAAAAGAAGCTAAAAAAAAAAAAAAAATTAATTGTTACAAAACTGATTCATGGAATCTCCGTAATACAAAGCCTGACATGCAGGGGAAAAAAAGTGAAACAAGTGCGCGATTTACTAATTTGTTCCCTCATTTTACTAAACCATGCGCATGATATACTAATTCATTCCCTTGTTTTAAGTAAATTGTGCACACTAAATAATAGTTTGTTCTACTTCCTGTCCATATTCTCATAAACCTGTTGCTGCTGTTATGTTATGGACAGAGACACTTTAATCAAGTTTTATTCTGAGTTGGGAATGAGTTATACACACCCATTCTCAAAAGCCTTACAGCATTACATGGAATCATTTTAAGCGAGAGGCATCTATATCAGTTTATGAGAATGCACACAGGAAGTAGAACAAATTATTATTTTGTGGGCACAATTTACTTAAAACGAGGGAATGAATTAGTAAATTGTGCACACAATTGACTTTTTTTCCCTGCATGTCATGTTCGGGGATCCGTACCAAAATTATGTGAATCATTGTTTAAAAATGCAATAAGTACTTAAATAAATAATGACTTGCTTACTGTCTGAACAGTATTTGGGACATTCAGTATTTTGCTTTATAGAAGCTCTAAAGAAGACTTTAATTTTCTCCTTGTAATTTCTACAAACTTAAAGGTGTCATCGGATGCTACATGCACTTTTACAAGTTGTTTGAACTGAAATGTGTGTTGGCAGTGTGTGTACACAACCACCCTATAATGATAAAAATCCACCCAGTGTTTTTTTTTATCTCGTTAAATCATTTCCCCTTTCTGAAATCAAGCCGTTCTCAGATGCCTGTCTGTGTGATGTCACACAGACAGGCCCCTCCCACGACTGTTTGATTGACCGTAGCGTTTCAGCACAGACTGGACTGGTGTCTTACCTTAGACCCATCCTGAGTGAGCTGTCATCAGTACGCCATTGTTTCACCACCGGAGCAGAAGAAGACAAGAATGTCTCCAAAGCGACTGAGGTGTTTTGTTGTTGGATGTAATAATGATTGAACATAGCAGTCATCATTTACTCCCAATATCTGAGCCACTGAAGATGCAGTGAATTACGTTTGCTTTTGAAGGGAATGCGCCCCCGATCTGCCTAAATGCGTTTACGTTCACGCGAATCATTCGTGATCTAGCTTCACCTCCAGAAGAAGTGAGTGTAAGGTTTTTTAATGAATCTTTGCAAATCGCCTTTCCTAATAATGTGCTAATTAGCAATTTTCACGATGAATGCGGCTAAAGTAAACAGTCCCTCAGAGAGAGGCTCGGAAGAGAGGGGCAGGGTCAGCAGAGCTCATTTGCATTTAAAGGTAAATGCTACAAAACAGCTTGCTCTGAAAAGAGCTGTTTTTGACAGGGTAAAAAAGGTGTTTTTACACTACCATTGAGACATTTTAACCAAACTATCTTACAGACTTTTCATTAAAACTTTTTCATTAAGACTCTAAAGAATCATATCAACTTGTGGAAAATGGGCATCCGATGACCCCTTTAAAGCTACAATATTTCAAGTAAAAAAAAAGGAACATTAAATTACAATACAGCATTTCAATTTAAATATAGCAAAACGAGGAAATCATAAAAAATAAAAAAAAATCTATAATTTTATAAGTCTGACTATATGAATGTAAACCTGAATATATAGTTGCAAATTGCTATACGGAGAGAGAGAGAGAGAGAGACGTGAAGTGAAGCAGAGAGTGCCGGTCAGGCCCTCAGGCTGGATTCTGTCTGTCTGCTTGTCTTTGTCTCTGCTCTTTGTTGCAGTAAGTGCTCTTGCAAGCCTGTCAGATCCACAACTGTTGCTCTGTCTCCTTCTCCGGCTCCACATCTTTAAAGGAGCAGGCACTCAGAATTCAACACAAACAGGCACCTGTGTGAGAAAGCAGGGCTCGAGTCACATGACGGGCCTCTGTTGAGATTGACAGGCTCTTTGCCAACAGAAAACGACTGAAGGATGCATGAAAGGAGAGGATGAAACAGGGGAGCTCTGTCTAGACAGGCAGGTCATCTGAGTCACGATAACTGAGCATCAACAAAGACCCTGAGGCCTTCCGCTTTTATGCAAAAATAAACAGTTATATATGCTTAAATATTTAATCCAATACACTTATTTTAATCTACAAAGATCATGCTGCTTGTGCTATACAAGATCTGTATGTTACACTGCACTGTCTAAATAATTCACATCCATATAAATGCAGATCTGAGTTTGATCTCTTTTAAATATTCAGATGGCTCGAGCATTTCACACTCGGATATGGATAATGGATCTGGATGCGCAGCCTTCAAAACAACTTCATTCTCCATTTGCTGATGCGAACTCGACGTTCGAAATGGGCAGCGGCGAACAGACGAGCTGACTATAGAAGAAGCTTCTACGCATAATCATCCATCAAAGCGACTGTCAAAACCCGCTATGCTTCTCTGTCTTTATAACGCTGTTAGAGAACTTAGATGACTAAAGATACAATAAACAGATGTGACGATTGCTGTTGAACATGACAGTTGTTGCGAGTCTGCATTTTAAAGTCGTGAAAATAGTCCTTATGAGCATATTTGGGGTGTCTGGACACTGATTTGTGGCGACGCTCGATTGGATTCATCTTCATAGACCTCTGGATAGAGAGGAATCTGATTGGTTGTTGTATTACAAATGTGAACAGTTGTACCACACCAGCCAGCAGACTTCTAAAAAATAAACGTGTTTGACCCTGAGAGGCGAAGCATTAACAGAGCAAAAGAGGTAATTGAGATGTACTAGACAAGGTCTTTTTGTGGAACGCTCTTCACATTTACTTGCCTCATTGAAAGTGAAAGATATGAGAGAAGTAATCCCAGTATTACACTGAATCCAGGCTTTTTCTCTGGTGCTTTACCTATAGCACGTGTGAGGGTGTGGGTGTGTGTGTGCACATGGACTTCCTCCTCACAGATCCTCTGTTTAAGTACATCACGTCTGTGTGTTACACCAGAGAGTGTTTTACTACTGCAGTCCAAGCTGTTGTAGCCTCATCCTGCTCTTTTTCTTTGTTCCCTCCCTCTCTCCTCCATCTCTGCAGGTCATTAAGAGTGTTGTACTGCCACATACCCAAGAACAGAGGACATAAAAAGACAAATAAAGCCATAAAATGTCCTTATGCCTGTGCATACAAATACATTCGCTCTCACTTTCTCTTGTTCTATCTCAATGTCCCTCCCTCACTTTTTTCTCCAACATTCAGTATCTATCCTTTCATTCTTGCTTTATTTCTGACATTATATCTTCTACATGAATTATAAAAAAGGCTGATTGTACATGCTAATGAAATGGCAAGGGAGGCCCAGTGGCTCCTGCCAAAATATTCAGACACTTAAAAATGTATGCTTTTCCTTGCAGTACACGAGGGACTTTTTTTTTTGTCTTTACCAAAACTCAGGACCTCTACCTGTGTTATTTCAGTATTATTAAATTATTTAATAATATTTAGAATTAGCTTTTATTTTTATATTTTAATTTCACTTTCAGTTTGCTTGTAATTTTGCAATGTGGTTTTGTCAGTCATGTTTTTTAATATTTATATTTAGCTTTAAATTTTTCTTTCAGTTTTAGTTTAAGTAATTTTAGTTAAACTTATTTTATTTCAGTTATTTGCTAAGAAAACATTTCTATTTTTCATTTAGTATTTTTAGGTTTACATACATACTGTTCAAAAGTTTAGCTGAAAGATTTGGGGGGGGGGGTAAATTAATTTTATTCAGCAAGGAAGAGTTAAATTGATCAAAAGTGACAGCAAAGACATGTATAATGTCTTTAAAGATTTATATTTTGAAAAAAGGCTGTCCTTTTCAGCAAAGAATCATGAAAACATGAAAAATATATATTAAGCAGCACAACTGTTTTTCAACACTGATAATAATAATAAGAAAAGTTTCTTGAGCATCACATCAGCATACTAGAAATGACTTCTGAAGGATCATGTGACACTGAAGACTGAAGTAACGGCTGGTGAAAATGTAGCTTTGGCATCTCAAGAATAAATTAAATTTTAAAATATATTAAAATAGAAAACAGTTATTTAAAAATGTAATAGTATTTCCCAGTATTGCTGTTTTACTGTATTTTTTTTGATCAAATAAATGCAGCCTTGGTAAACATGACAGACTTAACAAATATCTGATCTTGTTTTATGCAATCTGAGTGAATTCTTCACAGGCTGTATCAATAAGAGCACCAGATTCACCCTTAAGTCTGTATTTCTGTTCTTGCATCGCTTTAACATAAAGTTTTGCCATTTATTTCCCCCCTGATATATTTGCCCTTTCAAATCCCATTTCATGTGAAACTGATTTCTTTTTTTCCATTGACACCATATTTCTTATCAATAAATGTCCTTTCATCAGTGGCTTCCCGTGCCTGGCTCTCCTTGACGAACGTGAAAGTGATGAAGGCCCTAAAAGAGGGCTTTAATCTCTTGAGCATTCCTAATGAGTTTTCCTCTACAATTATTTGATAAGAGCGAGACGGGACTGTAGGCACTGTGAATGATCCAGTACCTGTGCAGATCATGCACGCACGCACACACACACACACACACACACACACACAGTCATGCATCCTCAAAGACACTTACATGTGTCCGCCCCCTTAAAGAAAATGAGTGTGCAGTGCACAGCAGATACAGGAAGATGCTTACATAATAGAAAGTGACAGAAACACCTGAAACGCAACAAAGACGTGCGGCAACGCAGTGAGCAAACATGCAATGACTAACCACACTGAGGCCCAGCTGCTCTCGCAGCAGGTAATCGAGATTTCTGCGCTCCAGACTGGCCAGGTAATGCTGCAGACGGGAGTAGGTGTAGGGGTAGCAGTACGCAAACTGATAAACGTCATCCTCGCGGTCAAAACAGAAGGCGAAAGACATCACGTAGTTCCTCCGATGGTCAGGGCAGCGGTAGTAATACACATTCTTGGCTGGTAGTCTTTGCCTGTGACAAAGAAAGAAAGACAACATGATAACCCTAAAATGCGCCTTGTTTGCTTTCTCAATGAACATTCATGGGTTAATAAAGTGTGACGTGACATGTGGCCAAGTATGGTTACCCATACTCGGAATTAGTGCTCTGCATTTAACCCATCCTAAGTGCACACACACACACCGTGAACACACACCCGGAGCAGTGGGCATTTATGCTGCGGCGCCCGGGGAGCAGTTGGGGGTTCTGTGCCTTGCTCAAGAGCACCTCAGTCGTGGTATTGAAGGTGGAAGAGAGCGCTGTACATTCACTCCCTCCACCTACAACCTTTGGGTTACGAGTCCGACTCTCTAACCATTAGGCCACGACTTCCCCCACACACACGCACATCACATAATGTGATGTTCTGAAGAAATATAAAATGTCTTTGTTCATAATATTAAAAAATTATAATGTGAAAACATTCTCCTTAATGATACTTTTCAGCTGATGTAACCAAGGCTACATAGTTGAGGAAAATATTATGATTAATCAGCCGTATCATGACATTCGCAATTCAATCAAGTCCTGATTGATCAAATAAAATCACAACCTACATTATTTCCTGCCTAATGTTCTTTCAACCAGGAAACATCTTACACGACTGAAGTTTAATGTGTTTCAATGATATGTTTCATGTTGTAAATGGTAGTAAATAAGATTATTTTTTGGTGTGACAGACAGCTGCTGTCTGACCAGACTATTTACTTAAGATATAATTAAAAATAATAAAAAAAAAAGTTAAAAAAAAAGAGGATATAAGATGAAATGGCATGAGAATAAAATAGAAAAAAGAAAAGGGAAAAGGCGAGAAGAGAAGACAAGATGAAGTGAGATTAAATGAAGAAAATGGTATAAATAAAATAAAACTAAAATAAAAAAAATTCCAAAATAATAGAAAAGGAAAGGAATATGAAAGGAATACAAGATTAAATGAGATGAAAAGTGTATAAAAATAAATAAGAGAAGAAGTGAGAAAAGAAGATTTAATGTCTCCTTAATGATACTTTTCAGCTGATGTAACCAAGGCTACATAGTTGAGGAAAATATTATGATTAATCAGCCGTATCATGACATTCGCAATTCAATCAAGTCCTGATTGATCAAATAAAATCACAACCTACATTATTTCCTGCCTAATGTTCTTTCAACCAGGAAACATCTTACACGACTGAAGTTTAATGTGTTTCAATTATGTTTCATGTTGTAAATGGTAGTAAATAAGATTATTTTTTGGTGTGACAGACAGCTGCTGTCTGACCAGACTATTTACTTAAGATATAATTAAAAATAATAAAAAAAAAAGTTAAAAAAAAAGAGGATATAAGATGAAATGGCATGAGAATAAAATAGAAAAAAGAAAAGGGAAAAGGCGAGAAGAGAAGACAAGATGAAGTGAGATTAAATGAAGAAAATGGTATAAATAAAATAAAACTAAAATAAAAAAAATTCCAAAATAATAGAAAAGGAAAGGAATATGAAAGGAATACAAGATTAAATGAGATGAAAAGTGTATAAAAATAAATAAGAGAAGAAGTGAGAAAAGAAGATTTAATGAAATGAAATGAAGTGACAACAAAATTATATATATATATACAGGGTGCGATTTGTGAAAAAAACAGAGGAGGGGATGCTTTTGAAAACCTTTTATAGACGTATAAAACTCCATAGGCGGAGGCTGACCCAACTACCCGTCTTTTTAGTCATGAAATGTTTTTAATACGATGGAAACTGCTTTTAACGTGATCAATTTAATAAAAACATTGTAAGTTTGGCCTATTAATTGTAATGATTTCTTTTCAACAGTTATTCAAACAACTAATAGATTATATAGAGAAAGTGAGCAAAGAACACAGCATCAACGGAGCATTTTGAAACTCCGAATCAGTTAAACCATTGCGTCGCAAAACGATTCACTGTTTCGAAACGCTCCATTTGGATTGCGTATGGCGAATCATTTGATTCAGATCGGGACGTCGGAGCGGGTTCACGGAACGTTTTTTATCCCCTCATCCCCCCGGCAAATCGCACCCTGTGTATATATATATATATATATATATATATATATATATATATATACACAGGGTGCGATTTGCCGGGGGGATGAGGGGATAAAAAACGTTCCGTGAACCCGCTCCGACGTCCCGATCTGAATCAAATGATTCGCCATACGTAATCCAAATGGAGCGTTTCGAAACAGTGAATCGTTTTGCGACGCAATGGTTTAACTGATTC
>NW_015505195.1:1061737-1066165 GCF_001515645.1 Sinocyclocheilus grahami
CTGACATGCTGCTTCAACACTAACTGCGGTTACTGAAACCACGCCTTCTTTCTTTGTGTGCACATTTGGGCGCATTATGCAAATATTTCCACATAGTGACCTAGATATGTGGGGGCGTGTTAGAACGAGCCGTTTTAGGGGGGCGTGGTAGAGTCTTAACTTTGATAAAGAATATCTCTTTGGTTTTGAGACTTTAGTCTTTGCAACTTCAGGGATCTTATCTATGCACAATCAGCTTGTAACACTCCAAAGAGAAAGGAAAACTTGAAATCGCATCATATGACCCCTTTAATCAAAAATACTGAAAAAAAAACCCAGTAATCTTGCAAAAATGTTATTACAATATAAAATAATGGTTTCTATTTTAATATACTTTAAAATATAATTTATTTCTGTGATGCAAAGCTGAATTTCCATCAGTATAAAGTGTCACATGATCCTTAAGAAATCATTCTAATATGCTGTGAGAAGAGAAGACTATAGGAAATGAAGAAAATGGTATAAATTTTTTTTTTGAAAGTCTGGAAACTTGTAGGCCAATCAATCCTCTACATCCCCTATAGTCACTCACAGTACTGTTGTTCAGTCAGCTCTCTCTCTCTCTCTCTCTCTCTCATCCAATGCCTCTCCCTTTAAAAATCTATCTGCGAAGGCAAACAGTACCAGCAAACTGTAAACAATGAACATTCCTGCACTGCACAATGAGCAGCCAGAGAAATGAAAGCAATGCTATTTGCATATAAAATGATATACTGTGCTGTTAATCAGTTCACCGATAAGAGAGAGGAAACAGCTCTGTGAAATCAGCCTCCAGTCCTTCCATCTCATTCTTTTCTACTAAATAACTCATATTCACTCTACACTGATGGAACTGGGTTAGTGACTTGTTTGAACATTTGAAAAGTTAGAAACACACACCTGTTCCCTTATCTTCAGTGACCCATACGCATAAATGCATACAAACACACAGACCAGTTGGATCCAAAAGCCTGAGACTATATTCAAAACATGAGATTCAAAATCCAATTTCAACCTGGAAATAAGTTTTAGAATTTGAAACATTTTAAAATTACGAAAAGATGATTTAAAATAAAACATTTCTGATTCCGTGTCATTGTTTTAATATTAGCATCAAGCTAAAAAGCAAACTGTAAACAATGAACATTCCTGCACTGCACAATGAGCAGCCAGAGAAATGAAAGCAATGCTATTTGCATATAAAATGATATACTGTGCTGTTAATCAGTTTTATGAGGCACTGCTGAAAGTAAATCTGCACATTTGCAGAGAGAGAGAGAGAGAGAGAGAGAGAGAGAGAGAGAGAGAGAGAGAGAGAGAGAGAGCAAATAGCAGTGAAAGACAGGCAAAGAACATGCAATGGAAGGCAATAGAGGGAATAACAAGGGGAGGGAGATAGTGAGAAGATGAGAAAGGGAGGAAAGATCAGAGTTGGGATGGGTTGACTTTGGGACAGGGATGAGCGAGAGAGAGATCAGATGGAGATGCTATCTATGTGAACAGCACAGAAGCTTCCACACGGCCATACCGATAAGAGAGAGGAAACAGCTCTGTGAAATCAGCCTCCAGTCCTTCCATCTCATTCTTTTCTACTAAATAACTCATATACACTCTACACTGATGGAACTGGGTTAGTGACTTGTTTGAACACTTGAAAAGTTAGAAACACACACCTGTTCCCTTATCTTCAGTGACCCATACGCATAAATGCATACAAACACACAGACCAGTTGGATCCAAAAGCCTGAGACTATATTCAAAACATGAGATTCAAAATCCAATTTAAACCTGGAAATAAGTTTTAGAATTTGAAACATTTTAAAATTACGAAAAGATGATTTAAAATAAAACATTTCTGATTCCGTGTCATTGTTTTAATATTAGCATCAAGCTAAAACTACTAAAACATTATGGAATTAATTCATTCATAAACTAATATTATGTTTTGCAATGAAAAATATAATACAGTAAAATAAATAAAATAAAATAAAATGTTGCATTTTATTAGAAAAATGCAAAAGCCTGAGACTAAATTGAAAAAATATGACACTCAAAATTTAAATCTGATAATTAATAACATTTTAATATTAAGAAAAGTTATGGTGGAAAATAAATAAGAAATATTTCTGATTCTGTACTAATTAAGTTTTAGGGTTTCAAATATTTTAATATTAAGAAAAGGTATGATGTAAAATGACTAAGAAATATTTCTGATTCTGCACTAATCTGTCGCTATTTGAATATTTAAATAAATGTAAAAAAGTGATCACATCAAGCTAAAACTACTAAAACATTCTAAAATTGATTCATTCACACGCTGATATCCTGATTTGCAAGGAAAAAAATACAAAAAAGTAAATGAAATAGCATTATATTAGAAAAATGCTCAATAGAAACTAAATGTTACGGGTACAGTATACAGTATGTCCGTTTTTCAAAAGTTACATAAGTATCATTTTAGGGAATCAAAGGTCTGTTCCAAATGCTGTCTAGGTAGGCAGGTTACAGCAACCTACATACAACATATGCATTGCTTAGCTTGTTTCCTGTAATAGCAAGCCCCTCGGGTGCAGCATTATGATTGGCCGTTTAAAAGAGCATGCTCCACCCTGATGTTCATTAGGAACCCCGTGAGAAATAAAGCTTCTGTATGTAGAATTATGCAGACATGAAACAGCCACACACAGTGTATGCCAACATAACAGAGCATCATCCATGCACACACACTCATTCCCAGACTCCTCTGGTACCTGAACAAAGTGAACCGCTGAGCCAAAATGAAAGTGAATTAGCTTTTCTCTGTGGAGGAAAAGACAGCAAATGAACGATCAAGCTGAGAAATCCTCTGGGGGACTTCTACTACACTGCCATCTCTACGGGTCTCAAAAGAATGTTAACACACAGGACAGGTGCCTGGTTGGTCCAAACTACATTCTACTGCTAACACACACTCACTGACATATTAAATGATCTCTAATGCATGTCAGGCTTGCCGACAAATATACTACATCACGAACAAACGAATGACCCTTCACTGTCTGTTACTTACATCTGAACACACACCCATCCACCTCACAGACACAATGTTAACCTCAAATTTCACCTAAAACACAAACTGAAACCATTATTAATTTTTTTAAACAATGATTAGATATACTTTATTCATTTGAACAGACACAGCTAAACCTAAGTTTATATTTAAATCTCACAAAAGCTGCCTGGATTCCCAAAATGAAAATAAATAAATTAATTTTGTGCACAACAAAACAAGGCCTACATTTAGGACCATTAAAATATTTTTCATGATTATTATTATTATTTTTTAGGCAATTAGGCATATTTTAAACCCCTTATTCTAATTACCATAATGCATTCGACTGTCATTATTCCTATTATTTTCAAAACAATTTTTTTTTAATAAAAGCATTTAATAAATACCATGAGATATACTGTACACTACTGTTCAAAAGTTGACTAAAACATTCTGAAATTCATTCATTCAAAAGTTGATGTGATTTGCAATGAAAAATATAATATAATATAAAATAAAAAGAAGTAGAAATTAATACTTTTATTCTGCAAGGATGTTAGGAGGAAGATCCTCATCAAGATGTTTATAATGTTACAAAAATATTTAGATTATAAATTAATGCTGTTTTAAACTCTATTCTTCAAAGAACCCTGAAAAATTAAATCAGTTTCCTCAAAAAAAAAAAAAAATAATATGAAATATTTTTCATAGTTATTACTGTAATAATAAAAACAATATTACTGTTTTTACTGTTAGTTTTGATCAAATAAATGTAACCTTGATGAGCATAAGAAATTTCCAAATACATTTTGAATGTACATATTTCCTCATTTTAAATATATTTCATTGATATACAGCGGGTACGGAAAGTATTCAGACCCCCTTAAATTTTTCACTCTGTTATATTGCAGCCTTTTGCTAAAATCATTTTTTTCCTCATTAATGTACACACAGCACCCCATATTGACAGAAAAACACAGAATTGTTGACATTTTTGCAGATTTATTAAAAAATAAAAACTGAAATATCACATGGTCCTAAGTATTCAGACCCTTTGCTGTGACACTCATATATTTAACTCAGGTGCTGTCCATTTCTTCTGATCATCCTTGAGATGGTTCTACACCTTCATTTGAGTCCAGCTGTGTTTGATTATACTGATTGGACTTGGTTAGGAAAGCCACACACCTGTCTATATAAGACCTTACAGCGCACAGTGCATGTCAGAACAAATGAGAATCATGAGGTCAAAGGAACAGCCTGAAGAGCTCAGAGACAGAATTGTGGCAAAGCACAGATCTGGCCAAGGTTACAAAAAAAATTCTGCTGCACTTAAGGTACCTAAGAGCACAGTGGCCTCCATAATCCGTAAATGGAAG
>NW_015505195.1:1066305-1088444 GCF_001515645.1 Sinocyclocheilus grahami
GGTTTACCTTCCAACAAGATAATGACCCTAAGCACACAGCTAAAATAACGAAGTTCACAACAACTCTGTGACTGTTCTTGAATGGCCCAGCCAGAGCACTGACTTAAACCCAATTGAGCATCTCTGGAGAGACCTAAAAATGGCTGTCCACCAACATTTACCATCCAACCTGACAGAACTGGAGAGGATCTGCAAGGAGGAATGGCAGAGGATCCCCAAATCCAGGTGTGAAAAACTTGTTGCATCTTTCCCAAAAAGACTCATGGCTGTATTAGATCAAAAGGGTGCTTCTACTAAATACTGAGCAAAGGGTCTGAATACTTAGGACCATGTGATATTTCAGTTTTTCTTTTTTAATAAATCTGCAAAAATTTCAACAATTCTGTGTTTTTCTGTCAATATGGGGTGCTGTGTGTACATTAATGAGGAAAAAAAATTAACTTAAATGATTTTAGCAAATGGCTGCAATATAACAAAGAGTGAAAAATGGAAAGGGGTCTGAATACTTTCCGTACCCACTGTACATACAGATATATTTGTGTATATGCTGTGTGTATGCATGTGTGTACAGTATATGTGTGAGTCTCATGCTCAGGGTCAGCTGTGCTCGCTGCAGTATTTGGCCTGCGTTTGAGTGGGGTTAAGTTCAGGACCCGCAACTTTTTGCCGTGCAACCTGACTACCCTGCCAAGACATTAGCCCGCACACACACACACACACGCTCACACATCTCTCCCCATGCAGGGTTAATGAAACAGCGTGACACCTCACTTTATTTTTTTATTTATCTGTTTGGGCATTATCCCGGTTCCTCTCCAGCGTTTGACCTGGTTGGCTACTGAGCGAGTCGTGGCTATTGATTTTAATTACCCAGCGGGAATTTACTGCTTGCCTTTCCCGCGCCGCTGCGCTGCTATTGGCCAGAGAAAATAGCTTTGTGTGTTGCCCCTCTGTGTGATAGAGAGAGAGAGAGCCTGGTGAATCTCAAACCTGCTGGCCGTTTTTCTATCTTTGCTGCAATGTATGTTCTCCCCTCTATCATTCTCTCTCTCTCTCTCTCGTGGTGGCTGTTGGTAATTTGTTTTATCTAAATGATAGTGCCCATGCCTCCCTATGCTGGTGGATGTGGTACAATGCCCCCCATTCCAAAACACATTTATCTCGCTGTGTCTGAGGGGGAAAAAAAGAAACAGGCCGACGGACAATAACCCACACACACACAGCTTAACAATTCAGCTGCCCGCCGAACGCCTCAGCCTTTTATACACGCTCCCCACCCCGAGGAAAACACACACAGTGAGCTGTTGCTCTTCGGCTCTATTTCCATATAGAGAAAAGGTCAGCGCCTGAAGCTCAAGGTCATGGACTTTAAAAATGAAAGAGTTTTCATAACTTGTTAAAGAAAGAGTAAAGAAACCCAAAGTTTCTTCAACTCGAGCGGACAGGGCTATCGCTGACTAGTGCTTGTATCTCTATTTTCATGTGTGTGTGTGCGCATGTGCTGTTAGCTAAACGGCCCGGCCCGTACCGAGGTGTTATTCTCCTTCGCGGCACTTTTCAACTCTGTTAGCAGGAACACGACGGGGCTTTTGATGCCGCCGCGGCTGTCGGCTTCCCTCTGAAGGGAACTAGACGAGGGAGAAAATTGCTAGCTTTCATACGGAGTGGGATATCTTGTCTATATTCTCAAATCAATCAAGCATAGAGGTTATCGCAGTGGCTCCTGTCTCTCTGACTCTTTCCGTCTCTTTCTCTCTCCATTTGTCGCCCTCTCCTATTCTTCTAAGAGCACTGGCTGTCATCTGCTTAATGTTGTGAAGGTTAAATGGTTTCAAATATGAGCAGGAAGCTGTCAAGTCCCACGATTCTTCTCTCATTCTCCTGACAAAAACAGCTGAAGAAAAAAAAGGGGATCTATTACACATACGGATATTACATTTCATCATGAAAATGATACTCTCAGATCTGTGCAGGCTCTTTTGACTTTGGACGTAGGCCCATATTGTGTAATTATTGCTCAAACAAGCGATCCCTCTTCTAATGCATTTATTGTTTTACATTTGATACCGTTTCTTTTCTCTTGATTTTTCCGCCGTAATGTGAAAAGTAGAGAGAGTGGAGTGGCCCTCCTGTGATTGGATCTATCATTTGGGACATGAATCAGACTGGAGAATAGCACTGGATGGCACAGTTACTAAGCAACCTCACTTGCTATGTGGTCGAGCTGTCCATGTGCGATGGTATGTTTGAAATGAGGGGTTTTTGGCGTGTGAATTCACTGTGTGATTCTCTAAATGGTGAAGAGTGTTGAATGCATGTGGAGGATCAGAGATAGGAGAATGAATCTAGGAACCAGGGACCAAATTAGCCAATTTAGGGAGGAAAGTAGACACTGTATTTTGTGTTGGTTAATCATAGCAGATATAAATCATGTTGGTGGTTGCCAGGGTGTTGCTGTGCAGTTGCTAGGACATTTTGGGTGGTCTCTAGGGTGTTCTGTTGAGTTGTTTACTGGCCTAGTTCAAAAGATCCCACCTACAGGTCTCCAAGATATTCTGGACTCCAGATGACTTGAGTCTATGGCATTTTAAAAAAAATATATTTTTTATCATCTGCCCAGAAT
This sequence comes from Sinocyclocheilus grahami, assembly GCF_001515645.1. Classification (NCBI taxonomy): domain Eukaryota; kingdom Metazoa; phylum Chordata; class Actinopteri; order Cypriniformes; family Cyprinidae; genus Sinocyclocheilus; species Sinocyclocheilus grahami. The sequence goes on from NW_015505195.1 coordinate 1,068,929, forward strand.
TGAGCAGTTGTAATTTTATCAATGTATTTTTATATTTGATTTTCTTTCTTATATTTTCTCTCTCTCTCTCTCTCTCTCTCTCTCTCTCTCTCTCTATATATATATATATATATATATACACAATTATACAGTTGTAATGTAACTAACTAAATAATTCTTAAAAGCATGTTTGCTAAAAAAAACTAAGAAAACTGACATTTGATGCAAAGCATTACTGATTGGTTTGTACTTTTCAATACAGTTTTACTGATTCAAGTAATTTTTTTCTATTAACCAGATATCTTGGCCACAAATTAGCAGAATTTGCAATAACAATGAAGATTATAAAACACATAAAAAAAACGGATGTACAATAGGGTTGCACGATAAATCGCATGCTATGTTTAACGCGCATCTTATCAGTAAAGCCGCTTCTGTAATCAGCGGTAAATCTCCATCGCATGCGATTTATCGTGCAGCCCTAATGTACAAGATCAATGAATGTAACATTTTCAGTAGCAATTCTGTGGTCTAATCTTACCCACAATCTCTTGCACTGCAAGGAATCACGTACAATGGTTATTTGATTAGATATTCCGATGTAATTTCAAAAATTATTTAACTGGTACTAGATTTCAAACATTATTGACAAACTAGATTTACAAACCTATACTGTCAAAAATATATATTTTTTAAGTTTTAAATAAAACAAAGATTATTGGAGTACGTTTTACAAGAAAACACTATTTCAGTCTTTCTAATTCAAAATGTCACGTTTAATTCAATGTGTGACTTGCTGTTTCATTGTGAAGTTTACGAGCTTATTCCTGAGTGATAAATTGTTTAAAAAAATCCTACACTATTTTTTTAGAATTTTAACATTAGTTTTACTCAAAAAAGGCACCGGCACAAAAATTAATTATGGCTTATATTGATTACAGTACAGCGTTTTATTTTACTGATGCTAAGTGAGCCTATAGGGGTTTATTGTCTTTAATAAGCAGTGACAGATTAAATTGGAGTCTATCGTGATCTATTACCCTCACTAGATTGAAATGCATAGCTGCATTTGAGCTCAAGTGTTTATGAATTCTGCAGAATAGCATGAGCTTGTCTATTGAGTGGTATTATGGTTGAACATGCCAAGTGCATGCACTAAGCACACTGACGCGCACACACACACACACAGATGCGTGTTGGAGTCTGTGATGCAGTGCTCTTCACAAGCACAGGGGGACATGTGTAATATTAGCGCTAAGAGCCATGGCCATCATACTGCCTTCACAGCTCGTAAATCATCCACTCATTACAGCTCAGATCATAAACGTACACCCATGAGAGAGAGAAAGAGACAAACTCTCAGGCTAATATATTCCAACCTAGCGCTCTTTACGACTGCTGCCCGCCAAAAAGAGCGTCCGGGCACCTCTGGGGTGATATTGGGCAGATAATACTAGAACATTGAAATGGCACATTCAGATGCACTACCACACACTGGACTGTCTTAAAAACTAAACGGAGCGAGGATACGGATTTCCCGAGTGTGTCGGTGTTCAGATTAGCTGTGAGATTAAGCGGCCTGTGTATAGGGGCGCTGGAGAGATTTGGCACTCATTACTATTGAACAAAATACAGAAAATTGCACCAAAGGCTATAGGAGCTATAAAGGCTAAACGGTAAGTGGTTAATCAATACTGCAGCTCTGCATAGGGCACATTAATGCTGCGCTGGTCAGTACAAACACATCCTGACATAAAGGACAGGCCCTTTTAGACACTCACAGTTCCACTTACTGTCGTGTTGCTGGCATTATGGTACACGCTTTACACAACTAATCATAGACTATGATCTCATGCAAACTCATTCACACAGCAATACAAAAGTTGATTCTAGACAACATGTCAATTCAACAAATAACTTGGAGCAAGTGTGTGTGGTAATTTTTGCATTGAAAATTACTTTAAAGGATATAGGATAAGATCGAGAAAAATGACCCTCAGGATTACATCTGAACCAGTGTTATTTTAGTATCATTGATATATTATTAAAGTTTTTGTATTTATTTTGAATACAATTTTCTATTTTCATTTTCATTTGAAACTTTTAGTTATAGTTTTAGTTAACTATAATAACCCTGATCTGAACATCAACAAATAAGATTTATCTGAACAGTCTGAGGTTAAATTATCTTCAAAATATAGATTTTATTAAGTGATTTTATTCAAATTAAAAGTGAGACCTTTGAGGAAAGATGCCCCCAGTTGTTGCTGGCATTTGTATTATTTAATTTAATTATTTATTAATAATTTATATTATTAAATTCATAATTATTTAAGAATTCCATGAATTAGATGAACATTTAAAACATCATTATTCAACATAACCTATAGGCCAAATTGGGGAATCATTCAATCTGTATAATTAGTCTACTGTCACTACAACAAGGTTTCAATTAAAAATATAGGCCTATAAAAAATTAATAATACAAGAAATTTAGCTTTCAGGGATTCTGTTATTTGATTTGTCTATCATTCATTTCTTCAACTAAACTGTCAAAATAAACAATGTACATAAAAATAAATATGTACATAGAATATTTGATTTAGTATTTTACATTAATACCATTTTTTAAAATAAAATAAAATATATTTAATTTAATAATATATTGGATGATGCATTGTCTTGTCCATGCTAAATTCATCTCTAAATTTGCCATAATTTAGCAGTAGAAGCACAGAGTTTTTAAAGGGCAGCATCTTCCACCATCTTGCCCTATTATTCAGGCATACATATCATCTGTCTCTTTTCTATGCACATTGCTCATTTCTGCTCTCTTGCTTGTCTGAGACAGTGTGCACACCTGGCAGGTCAGTCAAGATTTCAAACAACTTTGGAAACATTGTTAACTGTGTGACTCACAAGTGTATATGGCACACATTATGATCTGGGGCTTTTTGTTGCAGACTATAAACATGAAAGGGTGACAAGCGTCTGGCTTGTAGTGTGCACTTTTTATGGTTTATGGACATTTAACAACTGAGGCCCATATTCAAATGCATGGAAATTAATGGGCACTAAATAAATGAAAAACAAACAAACAAGTGCAAGGAAATTCGAACGAACATGAAAACAGTAATCTTCAGATAATTGGTTACCGGATGGCTCCAGCAGTGTGCAGGTGACTAGTGCGGCCCCTGTCATTGGCTGTGTGTGGGAAGAGATGAGATTTCCCTATAGTATCTATAGTGATGCTATAAAAAGCAAAATCCGCATACAGAGAGAACAGGCAGAGGGTCAACAGTACAGATTCTCATTATGAATCAACTTGAAGAGCTTGAAGCACTTCTATCCATGCAATCGCAGGCATATGCACATAAATGCACTGAAATTGAAAAAAATAAAAAAAATGCTTGAATCCAAAATCCCTACTATTACCTAATAACACTTACATTCAAAGAAGTCTATAATACATCGAGAAAGCTTTCCGTTAGCATTCTCATTCATCTCAATGGCAGTTGCTCAACTGGTGCAGAACCACTTAGAAGTATGCGATTTGAAATGTGTTTCTTACCTCATGGTACTTTTTGAGCTGATCACTTGAACTGTAAATGCCTGTAAATTCAACAAATCACGCCAGATATACATAAACACAAAAATAAAGACAAAAATGTATTTTAAACATTCTATTCATCAAAGAATGTACAAAAAAATGCATCATGGTTTCCACAAAGTATTAAGCAGCCCAACTAATTGAAAAAAAAAATAATAAGAAATGTTTTTTGTGCACCAAATCAGAATTCTACAATGATTATAAAACAGAAAAATAGAATGGTTTCAGAAGGATCACGTGACACTGAAGACTAGAGAAGTGGTTGCTGAAAATTCAGCTTTGACATCACAGGGATTAACTATACATAAAATGTATTAAAACAGAAAAATAGAAGTAAAAATATAATACATTTAGCAATATTACTGTTTTTACTGTATTTTTGATTAAATAAATGCAGCCTTGGTGAGCATAACTAAAAAAAATAAAATAATAATAATCCATCGACCCCAAAGTTTTGAACAGTAGTGCATATATATAAATTATATGATATATTTGACTGCATATAACCAGCCAAACATTTTCTTTACTAATATCCCAACCTCTACACTTCATAAATTAATGAATGAACATCAGAGAAAAATTACTTTTTGTGTGCTCTTTCCTTGGCCAGTAGATGGCCATAGATATTGTGTTTAGGGCCTTAAGGAACCGACCCACCCTTTAATCCAAAATGACTCCTCTTACATCACACTTATACAAAGAAAAAAAAATGGGTAAAAACATCGGCCACACCCTGTCTGCCTGTTCACAATGAGGTTCATGTAATCTCCCTCTCTCACTCACTAATGCGTCATCAGTAAAACACTCCACAACACCCCATCGCGGGGCTGCATGTCCCAGGTGGTTCATCCCATCTGTAGCAGTGGCATAATGGTGTGCGTGTGTGTGTGCGTATAGTGATCAGGCTATAGCAAGTCTCATCCAGCAGTGGCTAACAGTGGTAATATAATGTGTGTGTGTGTGTGTGTGTGTGTGTGTGTGTGTGTTTGCATAAGTGTGACCCCACAGTGGAAAATATCTGCCCTGCTGTGCTGAGGGATGTCTGGGGTAATTATCATAGAGCAGATGAGCCCTATGAACTAGCCAACATGGCGCCATGCCCCCTCCTTAGGCACAGGGGCAGAAATCACACAGGGCACGTACACACATCCATACGCAGACTGTAGGAGATGGAGGCAGGTGTGCATTAGAGAAAAGAGGGTAATAACAGCTAGACAAGGTGACGTCTAAGAGATGCCCTGGTGTGAATGTCTGTGTATGTGTTTACGTGTCGTTTTTCCGTGGTTTTGTCGACTTTCCCCACCTGAGAACCCCGTGGCCTACTGAGACTTCTGAGATTTTGAGGGCACAGACGGTGTCGTCAAAATTCCCATTACACACATTTACTTATTTGAGTAAAAAGCTACTCTGCTGTTTACGTGAAGGTAATGTTGAAATGCCTTTTGCTATCCCGGTTTAAGATGCAAAGACAATTATAAGTAAGCTATTCTTAGGATAATTTCCCCAAAGATAAATATTTTTCTTGTTTGAGCGGTTCGATGTGTCAGCTTCTCGTGCAATTCTGGGTCGGGACTACCTGTTTGTCTGGACAATAACAGATGGAAATTGGATAACCTGTTTGGAAGCCATCATTAGTGGTGCCTCAGATCATGAGGCTTGCTGAGAATTGGTGTATTATTGCTTTTCTAATTGATCAGAGTTTGACGAACAATAAAACTGCTGAAAAGAGTTAATCCGGACATACATTGAGCGGTTTCAACAATGTTTTTGTTAAATACCAACTCTCTTTTTATACTTATTTCAATCCCTACCTTGTTATTTACCCAATACTTTCTTTAAAGACATCAATAAGCACTTTTCTAAATTCATTTGGAACCATAAAATGCCCCGAATTAATTTGAACAAATTAATGAAACCAAAAGACAAGGGAGGAGTCGCTTTACCAAATTTTCGTCTTTACTATTGGTCAGCACAGGTGAAGCATATGGTCAGTTGGTACAATGAAAGTACTGATTCTAGATTGTTCAACATGGAAGCAATGGCTTGCGCTCCTCTCCCATTAAAATTTCTGCCTTTTATTACAAATATTGAAAAGCTCGAATGTGTTTCAACAAACTTCATTATTATAACACTCTTTTGACATGGAGAGACATTAAAATATATCTTAAAATTCCAGCTTATTTCACATTGTTTTCACCTATTGCTTTTAATCCTGATTTCCCTGTCTCTCTGCAGAATATTGGCCTTTCAGTTTGGTCTAAATTAGGTATCCTTAAGTTATCTTGCCTCTTTTCAGGCAATTCATTAAAATCTTTCCAAGAAATATCACGCCAATATAGTATACCACAGTCCAAATTTTTTTAAATACCTTCAACTGCATCATTTCATAAAACCTTTTGTCTGATAATGGTAAATTGAGATTTGAACTTACTGCCATAGAACAAATTGTAATAAACAGTTTTTCTAAGGGGTTAATATCTAAAATATATAATGCTCTGGTTAATTCATGTACTTCCTCTATAGAAACTTTGAAGAGCGTGTGGGAAAAAGGAATTGATAATACGGATTGGTCCGCCATATGTAACAATTTGTTCTTTAAATGTACTTCATTGGGGATTCACAAACTCAATTATAAATTCATTAACAGAGTTTACCTTACACCTTTACGTTTAAAAAAGATTGACAGAAACTCCTCTGATCTTTGTTTTAATTGCAAAAAACGCAAAGGAACATTCCTTCACTGCTTCTGGTATCGTGACAGAATCTTTTCTTTTCGGACTAAAGTACATCATTTTTTACAAAGTCTTTTTAAGTTGAAATTTTGTTTTTCTCTGGAATTGTATTTGTTATACAGTGGAGTGGAGACTGTGTTTGACTTCCACACCAAACAACTGTTTTTAATTTTGGTTTATCTGGCAAAGAAATGCATATTGTTACTGTGGTCATCTCCTCAAGTACCCTCTTTTGAAATGTGGTTGTCTCAAATATCTACGTTACTTCCACTTGAGAAACTCACCTTTGATATACATCAAAAGTCTAATGATTTTTGGCAGATGTGAACACCTCTCTGGTGCTACATTAACAACCTCTCTTGATCTTCTATTCTATGGTGCATACTTAGCCTCTAGCCTGACTGTATTGACTTTTCTACCTGATTGTATGCTTCTTATTGTTTTCCACTGTATAGCTGAGACTGTATCTGTATGTTAATGTGCATTAGAATAACCGACTAATAAAAATAAAAAAATTTTATAAAAAAATACCAACTCTCACTATACGAGTAAATCGCATGTGGTGTAAAGTATATTCACTATATTTGTAAAATAAACACATGGGACCCCCAAAACTCGGAACTGTGTAGCCTCCATCGCTCCAAATGCTGTTGCCATGGTTTCATTTAGGTTCATAGCTCTGCTTTAACTGACCAACACTTCAGACAGAAATTCATCCAAATATCCATATGCCGGTCAGAAGTTATTTGCCTCTTATTGCCCCCTGTACACTGCATGACAAACAATGCACGGCAAAGCTGAAACTCAGCCCGACTCAAAAAATATAAAATAAGAGTCGTACAAGAAAACAGCAAAGACAATTAATATAAAAAAAAAGAAATATATATATATATATATATATATATATATATATATATATATATATATATATATATATATATATATTGTTATATTGTATTTTTTTTAATTTCTATCGTTTTTAAATTTTATAAATGTTTGTTATGTTATGAAGTTCAGACTATAACTTAGCTTGAGCATTAACATAATGTGTTTTTATATTCTATATATATATATATATATATATTAACATTTACATTAATATCTGTGTATAAGAAAACCAGAACATCAAAGCCTGATTAGTGGGGTGGTGACTCATGTTCTTAGTGAGATCTAACGCTTCACATGACAAAAGTGTTTGTAAAAAGAAAAGAGTTGTGGGGGGTGGGGAGAAGAAGGGGTGCTCTGATGCAGGTGTGCCGTCTCTTTTCCCTCCTCTTCCCTCTTTCCCAGGGGATGGCTGAGATGTGTTGGCTGACTGCATTATCAGAGAAGGTGGAGTGGACCCAAGGAGACAGCCTGGCGCCAGTCTGCACTCCATCTCTACTCCACTGACACACATATGTACATACAAACACACCCAGACACTGATGGAGATGGCGCTGAGATAGACTGAGAGATGGAAAAACAGAGGGATGAGGGAGATGCAAGTGAGATGGCAGAGATACAAGCTGAAATCCATCCACATTATCTCCATTAGATGTGAGCATCAGGTCCAGGTTGAGATCGTACAGCAGGAAGTAGTTATCGTAGGGTACGGCCCTCCGGCTAATGTAGCCCCAGGCACTGCTGGTGTTAGGATGCTGAGAGTAGACAGTGATAGGGTTTACTCTCCTCATAAACCCACCACAACATCACTTCTGATTTGTCTTTCTCACAGTCAACAGGAAAAGTGTTCATATACGCTAGCATGTAAGAGCAGTTTTCAACTGCATAATCTAATAATGCCTTCTGGGAAAAAAACACACAGTTGTACATTAGCTGGACACTGAGGGTTTCATATTAATAAGTAGATCTGTTTTTCATCAAATGAAATCTGAATGGGCAGCTGGATTCGACCTGAGTGATGTCAAGGCATGCCGGTAAATTCAGTGATGTTTGCTATTGTAATGTAAGCAGGGACTGCAATGATGTCAGCTGTGTTTTTTTTGCCCAATACCACACAAGGTGACTCTTGCAAGATCAAAACAATGACACACTCGGCTAAATAAGGTTTCAAAGGAAGTGATATCAGTGCAAGATAGAGGTAAAAGCTGGATGAAGGTCAGAGGGCTGGTGAGTCAAAGCAGATGCAGCAGAGGAGGAAGAGATGGACCACTCATAGAAAACTCAATGGGAGACACTGTGAGGCTCAATATGGTTGCTGTACAAATCCAGTTAAAGGAGCCAATCAAATAATCGTAACTTTTTATTTCACAAATTTAGACTTTTTTCTCAGAATTACAAGATATAATATCAGAATTTCCATAAACAAGCAATTTCAAGTTATAAAATCAGAATTTCGGAATAAAACTCGCAATTGCAAGAAATAAAGTTAGAATTGCGAGACATAAACTCGTAATTCTTACATTTTTCTCGTAATTTGCGAGTTCATATCCCACAATTCTGACTTCTTTTCTCAGAACTGCGAGTAAAAAAGTCCAATACTACAAAAGAGGATTAGGGCCAAGTAATAATAAAAAAATAAAGCCATCTCGATATTAAACTCATTAAATTTAGAGAAAAAAAGTCTAAATAAAATGTTGAGAATAAACTAATTAAAATACGAGAATAAAGTCGAAGTAATGCTGAGAATAAACACACTGGTGTCATGTTCATTTAATCTCGTTGGACAGTGTTAATCAGCGTCTGCAGTGGTGCAGATCATAGAGAGCGATGCTCGTGGATAAAGCGTATGCGGTCGAACAGAGTTTGAATTTGCCTTTTGCCGAACTTGCTCTTCTTCCTTTTTTCATCACATATCACATCGGAAAAGTGGAAATCAATTGCCTAACGAGTGTTTAATGATGTATTAATTGGGTAGGTTTAGAGATAGGTAGGCTATAGGGAGGGCTTTGTTGTGTACCAATAAGGCAGTGTCTATTTAATAATTTTAATAAGTAAAATAAATGTTATTATTGCATCCTGTTAATGTACAACACTACTGAGGTGCTAATAGTATCTGTCACTATTTATAAGTATACATAGCATCTAATTACTATTTACACTTATTGCAAAGATCTGCTATTTTTACATAGCGTAAATAGAATTGCTATTTTCACTTGGTGTAAATAGCACATCCCTAAAAATGTTGTCATTTAGTGTAAATATATTATATCACTATTTTCACTTAGTGTAAATAGCATCCGATGTGATATGTGATGAAAAAAATGGAAGAAGAGCGAGTTGGGCAAAAGGCTGATTCAAACGCGGGTCGACTGCATATGCTTCATCCACGAGCATCGCTCTCAACGACCTGCGCCACTGCAGACTCTGATTAACACTGTCCAACGAGATTAAATGAACATGACACCAGTGTGTTTATTCTCAGCATTATTTCGACTTTATTCTCGTAATTTAATGAGTTTATTCTCAACATTTTATTTCAACTTTATTCTTGTAATTTAATGAGTTTATATTCTCAACATTTTATTTCAACTTTTTTTCTGGAAATTTAACAAGTTTTTTGTCGAAACAATTTTATTCTCTAAATTTAATGATTTAATTCTCTAAATTTTATTTCGACTTTTTTCATGAAATTTAACAAGTTTAATCTCGTATTATAATATATATAATATAATATAATCTCGAGATGGTTTTATTTTTTATTATTGCTTGGCCGTAATCCTCCTCCGTACAATACTGAGGGAAAAAACAATTCTGACATTTTCTTACAATTGTGAGTTTATATCTCACAATTATGAAAAAAAAAGTGAAAAAAAAAAAACTCGCACCTGCTACAAAATGAATTGTGAGATAAAAAGGTGCAATTACTTTTTAAAAAACTTTTATTCAGTGACAGAAACAGGCTTCAGTAGGAACAACTATATTGTAGTTATTTTTTAATTTAATCATATTTTAAAACATATTTAAAAAGCAGAATTAATTGTGTTGGTTAATAGATCTCACTATTCAAAATCTACAATGCTATATTTTAAACATCAAATATGATGACCACTTTAATTTTCCAGTTACTCAGAATCTTGTGTCGTGCAACTTTCACTATCCTACACTAAACAATCCCACTGCATATTAATCAACTCTTCTACTGCACACAAATCTATAGCAGCATCATTCATCTCAGTAATGCTTCTATTACTCCTGAAAGTCTAAGGCCTAGAACTATCAAAAAAACGAGAATTTAGATGGCTCGCCCTATTTGTGTAAAATTAATTATACTGCCAAATTCTAAGTGCTGCATTTTAATCTTTAAAACAAGTCATTTTTTGCATTTGTCAGGATCTCATCTCTCTCTCTCCTTGCATCCTGTCCAGATCTGTAAACCATCTGTCCCTTGGGGGCGTCCCTGCCTGGCACAGCTTGCCAGCCTGTCTGACCACATCCCCGCTAGCAATAGTGCCAGCTGCAAGTCTGCTCTCTGTATCTCTGTCTCTCTCTTACTCTCTACCTCATCCACCTCCATCACTTTTGGTGCCCACAGCCAGGTTGGTGTCTCCAGATGCCCGGTGGATGTGCAGGGGGTTTGGGAGGGTACACTACCTCCTAGAGAGCAGATGCTGCCAATTAACTTCCCTGCCACAGGCTCTCAGAGGGACTGTGTGCGTGTGCAGGGGCAGAGGGGAAGTTGTGTGGAGGTTTGTATGTTTGGGGGTATACTGGTCATAGTATTTATTGAATTGACCGAAGTCATCTTGTTCTTAGGCAGACAGACAGCACTGCTCTCCTCTCCCCCTGTGCTCTTGGCCTGTCCCTCAGTGGCACATGCCACACTGGAGCCTCTGAAACATCTCAATTACAACCAGAGAACAACATACCAGCCAACCGGCCATGTCCCTCTGAGGGCAGGAGACACAGGATTCTGCCCAGCCTTGAAGTTTAGTTTTACCACTCATTACAAAAAGTGGGACTTATCATGCAAAATATTACTATTATTGCTAGAAACAGAGAAGTTAAATGTACTATGTAGACACACTGTCCATTAGACCTGTCCACATAGACCCCGACTACCTGCAATGGTTATGACATTACAATGGGCCTCATTCATGAAACTTGCGTAAATATAGGAGTAAATTCGGAGTAATTTGCATGTAAAACAGACCTTCCCGAAAACTCTCCTCCGGATTCACAAACGCTTCGTAAACGTCCGATTTGATAGTTAAATGTGTGTATGTCAATGAATTCCAATCATTCGTAAATAGGGCACTCGTGCATGCTCATTCACAATTAGCATAATCCCCGCCTATGAATTACAGCTACACAAATTGCGTGTCCAGGAACGCAGTGGAATATTCTGGTCTACTTTCTCAGGTCTGGCTCCAGTTTATTGCATAAATGCAAAAAAGACTAATAGGCCACATGCCTAACAATAAACCAGCTGGTGGTGATTGAGAACATTTTGGTGGCACAGCGTTTTTCCAGCTGAGACGCTTTAGTTGCTATGATTTGGAATATCCACGGCGGCAACTAGTATAAAATAGTAATTAGTAATTACTAGTATCTCATTTTGAAGAATATTACTGAATATAAAAATGCAGTAACCAGTAATATTGACTTCTCCATTGTTGTAGGCAGTCGTTGTACAAGTAGGATGGTTGGTCGCTATTTGTCCCACCTGTCCTCTATTTTACGGCTGGGTAAATAGTGACAGTGACGAGCGCTGTGTTTTACAGTTATCAACTCAAAAAAAAAAAAAAATTCTAAAAGAGGGCAAGGGCAAATTAACTTGTAATTATTATGGCAGTGCATCAAAATTCAGTGTCATCAGTTTGCCAAAAAGAACACAGAACGTTTTAAGCACAATTTACACCTGGTAGGGAGCAGGTGTACATTTCTTTCGTACCAACTAACATTTTGAAAATTATCATGAATTCGAAAGTTTACGTCAGAACAGCTTTACGAACGATTTACACAAAAAATCGTTCCGCTCGTGTTTCATGAATGAGGCCCAATGTGTGCACTAACATTTTACAGCCAACATTTACATATCATCAGGACTCAGCAACTTAATTAACAACAACAGTGCAAATGGAGGTACAAACAAGTTACCCAATCAGAACAGAGCTCATTTACATAGCAAAAACAACCTGTTTCTAAGGGTGAGAGAGATGGTAAAACGGTCATGTAAAACAACATTGCTTGACTGTTTTGGTGCACAAATTCACTGCAAGTGGATCTCATGGAAAATATTTTTGAATTATCAATGTCTGTTCTGAATCTGCTGAAAAGACAAAATGGTAAATCTCACAAGTAAATGTCAGGGTAATATTTCACCACAAAATCAAAAGAAAACAAATATAAAAATATATCTTGCATGAGGAAAAGAAACATTTAGAGGCATTCTTCTTTTTTTTTTTTTGCTCAAAAATCTTATTCTCATTACTGTAATACAATTACTATTTTTCATTAAAATCACCATAAATTAACAGGCAGCACAATAAATCTTACCATACATACTTATCTAATATTTTATTTCTAATATATAATCTATGATTATTTATTTATTTGATTTAGAGGTGAAATACATTTTTTGTATTTCAAAAAAATCCAGACATTTTTTGACAGTTGTCACGAGATCCCTCAAACACTGACGTCTGAAGATGTAGTTTAGTGGATTTGTGCTCAGGAGGAGAGAACAACATGAGGTACAAAACAAGACAAACAAGGAACCAGAGAGTCTCAGATGTCTAGTGGTACCTCAGCAAATGTGTTTGATTGACAGGTGTGTGTGGATGCAAGTGTGAAAGCAGGGGCAGCTGGGTACTGGCCAAGGACCGCCCACACGAGCCACACGAGCGGTTACACGCACACATGTGCAAAGCCAAACCAAGCATTAACAAAGGCTGATGATACACGGGGCAACTTTTTGAGCAATGTTGCCATCAACGGGCAATCAGGTGAGACACAGGACCCACGACCGATCTTAAGTATCCAGATAGAAATTTGTTACCCATTCTCAATGGGAAAATGCCCAAGCAACATTGCTCAAAAAAAGCTGCCCGGTAAAATTGCTCAAAAAGTTGCCCCATGTATCATCAGCCAAAGTGCATAATATTTCAAACCTGCAGCAGAAAATGGTAAAAACCCTCGTGAAGGGTGAACAATTCAAACAGTTAACTGATGGAAAGCGATTCGTAAAGTAGATTAGTAAAACCGATTGTAATTCTTCCTCTATGAGCTCACTGGAGGACGTCGCGTAGGCTTTCATTTCTGCTTGAGAGATTAAAATGGCAACTTCCCTGCTTTCTGTCTCTCATTCTTGTATTAGACGAGTGACAGATTACTACTTATTTAGGAGAAAGAGAGAGAACTTTGGCTGCAAATGGTGAAGGAGAAGCTGGAACTGTGGCATTATGCAGTAAATGTAAATCACTCAGCGCAATGGAGCTCTACAAAGCCATTTACACATATAGCACCTCTGCATGCAAATTCATAACGGCTCGCCGGGCAGGTACGTGCATGGGCTGAACAGGTTTGACTGAGTATAACCTCTCCTTCTCTCCCTCCCTCCGTCTCCAGGATGTAAAGTACAGCCAAGCATCTGCTAAGAGTCTGTGCGATTGATGAAGCTGATACGGTGGGGACTGAAACCGCTTATAAAGTCAATAACGCTGGTTTGTTGTTGGAACACGTATGAATCAGAATAATTGCATAGGCTGCTGGTGGAGCTATAGAATCTTTTGTTTATGTTTTGTGCGATTCCACGAAAATGTGATGGTGTTGTGCTAATTAGCCTGAGCTAATAAGCTTTTCCCTTTGTGCTGTGAAACTGTACTTAAAGTAATAACACAGGAGGGGGGAAAAGAGTAATTAACCTTTACTATTATTACAGAAAATTTTACAGAAATACTTTTGTCACCTTGCAGGTCGACACTGAAAACATTTCTCTCCAATTCATAAAGGAAGGACGCATTTTTTAAATCACAAATAGTTTAGTATAAATCATTTCTGACCTGTTGTCCCCCAAACCACAGTCTAATTAAGCATATAAGGCCCTTCATCTCCATCAATGGCGCTGAGCTCTGGTTGGGCTTGATAACATAGACTCCATAGTTCTAATATCCTTCATTTTTACAGGACCTATTCGTCCATTCTTCCCGCAGAGCAGCTTGACGGATGGTTTGCCTTCCTTGTCATTTAGCATCATTACGAAATTAGGAGCTTGTTATCAAAAGCACATACACCTATTCTCGTTCCAGCAGTGTTTTCTGCCACGCGACCGTCAAAATGGTTACCGCAGGGGTCACAAATCACATAGCTGGTCTAAACTACATGCAAACAACCATTAGCTCCACATAATGGTAGAGAGTTCAAAGTGCATCCATGAGAAACTCACAAATCAATAGCGAAGGCTTTCATGGTGGGCTTTAATGAAGGCAAAGGGCCATGGGAAAGGGGAGAAAGTGACCTTTTACGTACTCTATACATGCATCCATTAGGCTAACCACAAATTAGATGCAAACGGGATATAGGATGCATGTATCAATATCATTAATGTGCAGCATTCAATGATGCCTCCGTTCAAAACATATAGAGTGGAATATCCGCTGTACAGAGTTTACTAGCATTCATGTTTATTATTGCATACAAGGTAGAATGTTCTGTTCGCATCTCAGAGTTGTGAGTCACCTGATGGAGCAGAGCGATCGGAACTCTCGTTAATCTGAAAATATGTTTGGGATATGTGTTCCCTCTCCACACTTCACTACTCAGCCCTACCTGAGCTATAAGCTCCAACACCGGCAGGAAATGGCATTCAGCCAGAACGGAGATAAAACATAATGCAAAAACGCCACTCTGCCTGGCCTTGTCATACTTCCTTTCCCTCCAGTCTGTCACTCTGTGTCTACTCCCCCCACCCCACCCCATTTCTAATTTCCTTTCAGGAACGAAAAAACAGGACCCCCAAAATGAATAATGAAAGATTGGCATCAATGTTTTATGAAGTAGCCACCATATTATTTTGAAGGAAGGCAAGGATTAATGAAAATATCACTTATTTATTTGTGTCTAGAGGAGAAAAAAGAGAGAGTGAGGAAGGGAACCGCAATAGTGGATCCAGGGGAAGTCTTCGGGCTATACGGTGACCACACGCTCCTCTTTCAAACCTACTGAGGTCTTTCACACATGCCGCAGAACCCTAATGGGCACTGGTAATCTTCATAAAAAATCAACCCCAGGTCAACCAGGCGAATTCATTGAGCGGGAAGGAAACTCAAGTTTATTAAAAAAAAAAAAAACCCAGAACCAAGTCAAATGAATTATTCTTGCTGATTCTAAAATGTGATCTAGAATAATTTACTCAACTGTTACGGAAACCTGCGAGGTTTTGAAAAATCAGAGGCAATATAACAACCCAACCACACACACAACTACTATATGAATGAATCATAAAGCCAGTCAAGAACTTCCATTCACCTCAGTCAAAAATAAGAAATTATATTTGGTTTAAACGAAGTGTCTATTGTAGAGCAATTTCAAGATTTTCTGCATTGTGACAATATATTCAAACACATTTTACCCCCAATTCTTATTAGTAATGCAAAAATAAAATAAAATATAAAATGCTTTAAAAATCAACAGTAACTGAAGGTATATAAAACAAATTCTACTTTGATTTTTAAAGCATTTTATAAGGGTTCTTACAAAAATGTTCTTACAAAAATGAAAATTCTGCCTTAATTTACTTGAATTAAATCTGTTTTATCATATAAAGAGACAATATCTCTTCACGATACTTTTACTATTAAAGCACTCAATTCATCTGGAACCATTTTATGACACCTTTATGATCTTATTTTGGATCATCTAAGTTTTGGTTATCTGGGCAGATGGAGGGACAGATTTGTATTTAGAAGTCTAACCAAAGTCTTATGGATTTAGAACAGTGAGTGAGTGAGTAAATGAGGACAGAATTTTCATTTTTGGTGAACTATCCTTTCAAGAACAACGGAACTTACAAAAATTAAAACAAAACAAAAAACATCAAAACTAAAATGCATTACGGTAAAGGGAAAAAGTTCTGAACTGTCATGGCAAAAAAAAAAAAAATCCTCACTACGCAAAAATCTTTTTGTTATGCAAAATATATATATATGTTTTTTCTTTAGATTTTTGGGTGAAACTGGGCATGTTTTGGTGTGATTCACCCACACAGACAGAGCCCCAGGAGAGAGGTGCATGTATGTGTGTGAGGCTCCAGGCCTAAGATCAAACAGACGGAACATTCAAACAGAGCAGGTGCCTCTGCCACATTCACTCAGTGTAACACACATATCTGTAATAGCCCACACCTGAGCTTGACAAACACACGCTGAAACGAGTAAGCACACACAATGATCACAGCTGAGCCTGCGCTGCCACATTCACGTTTCCCCCGGCTTGCTGACTACGTCTGGCCGCCGTCCCGTCCCGCTCCCCAGCAGAGAGATTACAGCACTACCATTCTTCACTGTCTGCTTATGACTTCCTGCATGCACTGGATGAATTTCATTTAAGCCCACTGAGGCTACATGGCTCCACGCCCTCCCTGCTCGGGCCCTATTGTTCACTCATGCGAGGGAGGGGCTTCACTACGTATTGAACGGAATGCTGGGATTGGTACCGCAGAGATATGAGTGGATTGTTACAGCAAGTTAGTGCTTACTCTGTAAGAAATAACAGTTCACAACTGGAAAATGGAGAGCGGAGAGTTCGTGACCACAATTTTTCTTTGCCGGTCGAAGCCAGACACACATAAACTGGAAAACGCTTTGGAGCATTTCCCCCCGCACACATACACACAATCCCACGGCAGAATTTGTGTCCTGCAGTGATTTTAATCTTCATTCTCTGGTTGTCAAAGCTCTCTCTGGGCCTGTGTCCCTGTGTTACCTCTGCAGCTCTCTGTTGTGTGTGGATGCTCCACTTGCGTACAACACTCTGAATTTAAGAATTGGCTGCTTTCAAATTTATGACTTAGAATCTGAGTTGAATTGGCCAGTCCTCACAGGATGCTGAAACAGAATTTAAATGAGAATGACAGGAAAAAGGATTTACTGAATTGCAATTCAAAAAGCATCACACATCATAGAAATTGCATCAGTCCAAAAAATGTTTGGGACAAAACACAACTAAACTTTTTTTGCCCTTTTGACATACAGAATGAATTTTCCTCAGTAGAATTTTCTCTAATATATACAGAATTTTTTATATTTATAAAAACAATACTACACAATTGGAATCTACTGAATATATATAAAATTAGAAAATACATAGTATTCTATCTATGTATTCTATGTGTTCATGTATATGTCTGAATGAGCGACACTGATACAGTGACGTGTGTCACCGTGATTGAAACAGAAGAGATGGACTGGGTGAGGCTGCACACATGCCTCACTTCCTCTGCTCTCTCTCCTCTTCTTGACATGCAGCTGAATGGAAGGATTTGCTTTTGTGGCCTTGAAAGTGGAGTTCTGAATCACAGAGTGGCAGGAACATTCAGCGCTAACCCCGAGCTCCCATAACAATTCAACTCTGACACTGTGACTACATTGAACCAACCCAACTAAAATAATGCTGTAAATGCACTCTATTGCTATTTGGATACTGCAGAATATATAAATACAAACACACACACACATATATTTAATATAGTAATACAGCATATATATATATATATATACAGTATATCCATCCAGTTCTGAGAGAGATTCAGCAACGGCTCCGACGTGAGCATGGGACTATTTCGATGGAAAAGAAGTCTCTCTCTCTCTCTCTCTCTCTTTTCCTGCGGGCACTGGAGCATGTGAGATTTGCTGGATTTACTCCATTCACATTTCTCTTTGAGTTTTAGCCCCTCACCTTACACACACACTCTCACACACACACACGACAGCAAGGAAGCAGCGAGCTGGCACTAGGAGGTCCTCTCCCTCTGGGCTCTACTCCATTTTACTTGAGATTTGAAGTGACCTTTGCGGTGCAGCTGCAGGTCTTATGATTTATGTACCCAAACAAAGAGCAGTGCAGCAAATTCTAACCAGAACCACCATATGATACCAGCGAAAAACAGAGAGCTGGAGAAAGAGATCACAAAAGTACATAGAGAGTGAAGAGAGAAAGATGAAATGCAGAGAAAAGCAACTTACACACAGAAGAATCTGCATCTGCATGCTTATGTTTCATGTACAGATAAAACACAACAGGAGATAAATGAGTGGGCCAATTTAATGTGATTATTTACAGATATTATATATTTTTTATATCATTTATAACATTCTGAAATGCCTGATATTATAAACATATGAGAAAATAAATTAAAATAAATATTTTGATTACATTTCCAATATCAAATTTTGTCCATTATTGACAATGCTTCATTCAACACATAATGCTTAACTTATCTCATACTGTATTATTTTCAGCACTGATAAGAACACTACTTTTCAAAAGTTTGGGGTCAGTAAGTTTTTGTTTTTTTTAAAGAAATGAATACTCAATTGACAGAAACGACATTTAAAAAAATCTATTTTAAATAAATTACGTTCTGTTGAACTTTTCATTCATCAAAGAATCCTGAAAAACAAATTGTATCACAGTTTCCACAAAAATATTAGACAGCACAACTGACAATAATAAGAAATGTTTCTTGAGCACAAAATCAGCATATCAGAATGTTTTCCGAAGGATCATGTGACACTGAAGACTGGAGGTAATGTAATGACTGATGCAAATTCAGCTTAGCCATCAAAGGATATATATATATATATTAGGGATGGGCATTCGATTAAATTTTCTTAGTCGATCGTCGGGAGAATTAACGATCGACTATCGATTAATCATTAATATTTTTATAATAAAATTAATTATTTAACTTTTATAATTCAAAAATGCAATGAATACAAAAATACAGCGGGTTTTTCCTCGATGAGACCTTTATTACAAGATCAACTTGTGGCAGACAGTTAAACTACGTTCAGTTAGGCAAACCGAACATATATGCGCGTGCATATGCGGTGCTCTAAAGCAGCGGAACCTGCAGCTGCGACCGGCGTTCTTAAACAGAGACTTAATTTGTTCCAAAATAATAATAAAAAAGAATCATGTTAAACAATAACTTAAACAAAAAACATAATAATACTTAGATCTGACAGGTTTTGTCAAAATGTAACTCAAAACTATCCAAGCCAGCACAGCAACAACAGCCCACCGCTGCTCC
>NW_015505195.1:1088797-1123100 GCF_001515645.1 Sinocyclocheilus grahami
TGTTTCTTTTGCAGCGCTTTGGTTGCTGTAGTGCTGTGATTAAAGTGGCTAACGAGTTTACTAGCCGCTGATATTACCTGATAAAGATAAAGTGCAAATCCGTCATTTATGGCCAACTGGAGGGTGTGTGCAAAGCAGGCAACGGAAATCCAGGGCACTCTGGTGGGACTGTTGGCAGCTACAATATTGGCCGCGTTGTCATGAACGCATGCAATAACTCGGCCTTTAAGTCCCCACGGCTCTACAGCTCCATTCATTTTCTCAGCGAGGTGGTCAGCTGTATGCCGGCCTGGCAGGCTTTCTGTGAGCAGGACCGCTGAGTTCATTTGCCAGTCATCACTGATGTAGTGGCAGGTTATGGTGATGTAGCTCTCAGCTGTTAAAGCGGTCCAGCAGTCTGTAGTTAGAGCAACTCTCTCAGCTTTGCTCAATTCTTTTAACAGCTGCTGCTTTCGTTCTTCGTAGTGAGTTTCTATCAGTCTAGTGATGGTACGTCGTGATGGAATTTGATATGCTGGTTCCAATAAATGTATCAGTTCTCGAAAACCATTGCCCTCAACAATACTTAAGGGCAGAATATCCATCTCAATGAACTTGCAGATCCCTTGGGTAATTTTCTCTGCTCGTTGTGCATCACAGCTCCGAGTCCGTGCTAATGCCGACTTGATGCTAGGTTGAGTCTGAGAGCTGGGTGCACCGCCACCGACATTAACCAGGGACGGATGCACTTTGTTTAAGTGGTACATTATTTGAGTCGTGGCCGTGTTGTACTTATACACGGCATCGCAATGTTTGCAGTGAACTATTTCGCTTTTTAAATCAAAATGGTCCCACGCCACACTTCGCCATGACCTCTTCATGATTATTCTTTTGAAATCAAAACGGAAAATCACAGATAACCGAGTATGGTGTCAAATATTGCACCCTGGTGGTAAAATGCTTAATTGCTGCCACACAGTGAAATTCATTTAATTGCGTCAAGACTCACACTACGCAACGCAACCTGCATTAGATAAAAAAAATGCATTAGATTAATCGATAACAAATTAACGTGATCGACGAAATTCTTAACGATCAATTATCGATCGTCGATTAATCATGCCCATCCCTAATATATATATATATATATATATATTAAGACAACTTATTTAAAATTTTAATAAGATTTCAAAATATTATTATTTATTTTATTTTTTTAAATCATAACAACCTCAAACTTCTGAATTCTAGTTTAAGCAAAAGAAGAAAAACTCCCATTCAAAACTATTAAAACTTACAAAAACATAATAGTTCTGGCCATCTGACCTTCATTCGGGCACTCAAAAAGTAGTCAACAAGCAGTCAACATTGAAGACATGACTGAGGAGACAAATCACTTCCTTTCAAATATTGGGGTCATGTCCCCTCTGTCCCCTTCCAAATCTACGCCAATTGAGAGTTTCACGGCAGCAGATGGTGGTATTAGGCCATGTGCAAGACATTGATTAGCAGACAACTTTCAGAATTACAAGCTTACCATCTGTTGACAGTCTCAGATTTAAAGCTGAAGCATATTTTGTGGGTCGCTCTGGATAAGAGCATCTGCTAAAAGCCTTAAATGCAAGTTCAAAGAGTTCAGGACTGGAGCAGCCTGGCACTTAGTCCAGTCGGTTGGGAGACAGTTGGGGCAGACGATGCTCTTGCGGAGCTAGCCCTCCAGGCGGGTGCCTAAGAAGGTGGTGAGGAGATGTGAAGAGGGAGATGCTTTAGTAATTAGGCAGTAAGGCAATTAATTAGTATGGGGCTACAACAGTGCAGCAGTGGATCTCTGGCAGACCCGGCTATGGCAGACGTGCTAAAAGGGAGAGGCAGAGGGCGACCCACACGTAAGGGCTTAATATGAGTTAGTCAGCCAGTCAAAAACACACAATTTTATTGGTTTAGTCCAGAGTTTCTCAAACTTTTAAAAAACTAAATGCCCCTTTCATTACTCCAAACCATATGTAGGGCCTACTATAGAAAGCACAAAAAATAAAATCATACCAGCTTATATAAAGGAAAAAGGCTCTTTTTGGAAATAAAAATGTTATTCATTTCATATTGTTAGAAAAAAAAGTAATACTTTTTTTTACAAGTAATACTTGTCTTAGTGAACCAACTGCAGCTTATGTAGGGATCCAGGGAACACAAGGCATACAGTACTTGAGTTCATAGAGACTGTTTGAGTGAGCCTGCAAGCCTGAAAGACTGATTTTACAGCCCGTTTAAGCTCAGCCTGGAGATGATGTGTGATGTGTGTCATCAGAGACTCTCAGATCAAAAAAACACAACGGCTAAAAAAAGTGAATATTACAATTATACAAAAACACACACACTTTGATACCACAGATCTAAAAGCTTTGTGCTTAAATAATGAAAGAAAACAAAGAATGTTTTGAGGAAAGGTTTGAATTTATATGTAAGTTAGCTTGAGAATGCCACTATACGTTACTGCGTTATTTAAAGCATAAATGTGTAAGTGACTAGTAAATACTTTTTTTTCCTATTAATGTTTTCATGAAGAAAAACTAATTATAGGTTGACCTGCATTGTCCTTTATAAATAAAAAAAGGTCAAAGGAAAAATTGTTTATACAAGATAACGCTAATAAACTTTAATATAGTTTATTAGCAATAATACACACACACACACACACACACACATATACTGTATATATATATATATATATATATATATATATATATATATATATATATATATATATACACACACACAAACAATAATATATGTAAAAGTTATATATAACTTAGGGTTGATATATATAAGGTATATATATATATAAAGCTGTTTAAACACATTAAACTCAAATAGACAAACATTCATACATGTCACAGAGAATCCCACTTAACTCCAGGTTATTATTTAATAGACTATGTGCCTCCAGTTTCTCCATACATTTTGTTAACCTTGCACACGACTTCCCTCTAAATCAAGACTGGAAGGGCCAGTCACGGCTGCGACGATGCTGATATTGATAGGTAGTTCAGTATTAAACAAGCATTCTAGTTTTGATAGTTGTTGATTTTTTCCATTGATCAGATGAGTGAATATAAATGGAGTTTTAAGCTGTAACCACATTGGCAGAGACACACTCATGGGTTCTAACAGAGGCCTTTGCGGCTGAATGCACCAAGCAGCCAAACACAATGGGCTCATATTCAACATCCTGCGGGAGAAACGACGTCGGATCCAACACAAATTTGACTCTCTCTGGGTGCGGATGCTAAACGTGTCAGGATAAATTACACTAGTTCCCGTACTACACTTTTAATCAAACCCTGTTATAATTAATGCCACACTCCATTGCCCAAACAAATATCTTTGTCAAGGTGCTAGATGCTGTATACAATTTCTCCACAATGACGTGATAACAGGGGGCATCCTAATTGCTTCTGTCCTGAAGACGTTGCCATCTTCGGGCACAGATTTATCCTGAAAACCTCTCCTGTCCAACAAGTCCATAAAATATTTTATCACTCTGGCGCTGGCTAACTTTAATAAAGCCAGTGACCTTGAGGGATTGCCCAGGGGAGAGATGAAGACTCTCTCTCTCAGAGCAGCAGACGCGGTTCTTCCATGCAGGGGTCCTTATCACAGCTCTACTTAATTACCTGTTCTAATTTCAACAGTTTTTAAAATGACCTCCGCACCAGCACATGACAGGCTGCTTTAATTAAACAAATGAATTCGGTGCTTATCTAACAAGATCAAAGCGCTCATTTGTCACAATGATAGTTAAGAATGCTGATAATGTTATCTGGACTGGACTGAGTTTTTGCCACACAGAAAGACTGGTGCTCTCATCTTAAATGAATGCGATAATACGGCCAAGATATTGAATGCTTGTGCCATCAGATTAGTACAAAAAAGACAAAAGCTGTTTATGTGCTCATGTCTAAGTTTACCATATTTTTCTTCTCCTAGTCTTTCACTGCTGGACTGATCTGCAAAGTGTGAAAAACGGCTCTGAATTTATGAAATCTGTTGGGGACACAGTGAAGGCAAATTTTAAATGTGTCAGATCTTTCTTGCACTGTTTATATTATGTCTGTGGCCACACATAAAATCTTTCAAGCTGTTTTTCGATCAATATATCACTTTCTTAACCAGAACAAGCATTCTAAAGCATGTTTCAAAAGGGATATGCGCAAACACTCGTAATGTCACACACACACACACACACACACACACACAGAGAGATCCTGATGTTTCCAGCAATGTCATGAATCATAAATGGTGCCAAACACCTTGAAAACCTTGAAATAAGAATTAGTGGTGAACAAATCATCACTTTCATGCATTGATTCATAAAGCATGTGACTTGTTTTTTTTTATTATTATATTGTGTCCTAACCAGGTACGACATGACGAAAAGAAATATCACTTCCACGCTAATCCCAATAGATTAAATATCAAACATGAAATGAGAAGAGAGCAGAAGATGAGAAACATTGGATAGAATATTATTAGCCCCTTAAGTACCACAAGAAAAAAGCATGTCGCCAGGTTGTGGGTACTACCACAGTACTTTTTTTGTAAGGGTGTTGTCATCATCATCATTATGATCCAAGCGTCTCAAACAAAGGATGGAGACACGTAATCTGTAGAACACCATGGTGTTATCATGTTAATAATCCACAACAGCAGCTGAGGACAGAAAAACAACAACAGCATGACAAATAATACCTGCTTGACAATGCACTCGAGACACTTTACTGCATGATCAAGAGTCTTAATGAGCTGGCCGAGGAGATACCTGGTTGGCAAATAGAGGGAGAGAGAAATGAAGAGAAAGTCAGACAGGGAGAGAGAGATAGAGAGAGAGAGAGAGAGAAAGAGAGAGAAAGAGCCAGTTTGACTGAAGACTCCTTCTCTTCAACTGCATGCCGGAGGGTAGAGCTGAAATCTCTTCAGGAAGCAGCAGGCTGGATCTATGGAGGCACCTCTCTGAGACACAGACATCTGCAGGCCTGACAGCCTCTGACAAATGAGATCCAGTTAAAGCTAAACAGCTCACTCTCAGCAGCACAGCACCCCTCATCCCAAATGAAAGAACTCCCAACATACACACATACAAACATACGGGCAGGCTGAAGACCTGTCAAGCACGCAAGAAGACTGGATGGCCTCCGGCAACAATCTCACACATTCAGCGGCGGAGGTAGCTAGGGGGCTACACCCCAACACAGCATCCATCCGTATGACCGATCAGAGACAGCGAGATGGGAGAGAGGGGAACTCTGTGCTAAGGACTGATTTCTACACATTCTTGTTGGTGGCTATGGTGTGAGAAAAGCTGTCATAACAGAGCAGTGCAGGCTCTGTCTGTCGCTGAGCTGTCCTTGAACTTGTGAAAGTGCAGTTCCACACTCGCCAGAAACATGATGTAGCATAAGCCCTAACACACCACAGACGTCTCATCACTGTCGCTCTGGTAGTGCCACTGAATCACAATGGGAGGCCAAAAACAGGAAGTGATGTCATGAGGAACGCTTCTGGAACGTTATAGTAGTTGGTCTCTAGGGGTTAGGGTTCGGCTGGTCAGCATGGCACAGTATTTCCTGCTGGTAGAGGCCGCAACTACCCTGTGTGGGCCTAAAAAGCCTCTTACTTCATTAACAGGCATTCAAAAGACTCGGTGGCTGTATATTAAGGCAAAATCATTTTAATATACACTACTCTTGAAAAGTTTGGGGTCAACAACAATTAATTTTTTTGAAAGAAATCAACAAGTATTAAATTGATCACAAGTTACACGTTACATTCCTAAAAAAAAAAATCTGTTTCAATTTAAATGCTGTTCTTTTAAAATTTCTATGTATTGAATCTGGAAACATTTTTTATAATGTTTCCACAAAAATATAACTGTTTTAAACATTGAGAAAAGAAAGAAAGAAAAAAAAAAAATATATAAATATATATATGAAGAGTTTGGTTCCAAAATGCGATAACCACCATTTTTTTTAAAAATGTAGTTTCCGCAAAAATCTGTATTGTATCTGGTCGGTATTGAAAAGTCCATTTTTAATTTTACGCAAAATGCGATATCCGCCGAGTTATTCTGTCATGTTTTCTCGCTTTTTTTCCAAACCGCGACAAAAGCCAGTCTCCCTTCTCTGCAGAATGCGAAATATCCGCTCAACCAATCACAGCGCACCATTCAATGCACTGTAAACAGAAACAACCAATCACAGCACACCATTCCACACACTCTAGACAGTAATGGCGGCGCTTTGAATACGCACGGCATCCTAGTTTTCCTCATCTACTTTGTACTTTGTGATCAACAAACAAACTTAGGGCTGCACGATAAATCGCATGTGATTGTCATGCGCATCTCCTCAGTAAAGCCGGTTCTGTGATTAATAGTAAATCTCCATCACGTGCTTTCAGATGGAGCGGCATTTAATACACAGGGCCATAGATCACTGCTATATCGCGTTCATAATCGCAGATGAGTCGCATTCGATAATGAACGCGATATTGCATAGCTTGTCAGTGTAAGTGTTTTTATTAATGCCATTAATGTTTTTGTTAATACAGCGTATAGCACTAGTCAACTAAATGAATGTATTCATGGCAAAGATGAATGCACTTTTGGAAGTTTAAAGTAAGGAAAATGTCATTTTGGAATTTCTGTGGTTTAATGTGATATTGTTGTTCATGTATGTTCATGATGAAATTTTCTTTTATTGTTATAATTAATTTATAGCATTAACAAGATGACCCATTGAATTCATTTTGGGAGCGATGACTGATTGAATGTATTTTTAGTCCAGTGTCTGCATATAAGAGTAGTATTGACCAAGTTCAGAGGCTGTCATATGTGGATCAACACTATGTTGTGTATTTTCAACAGTTTCAATATGAAAAATAACTTTTATATTGATTCAATGGATTTATTGCATTTTGGAAAAAAAAGAAGAAGAAAAAACGTGTCATGGATTCATTGAATTTTGGGGGAAAAATAATACAATTTTATAATAAATCTTTGAAAGTCTAAATCTGGATTTGAATTTTTAATGTTATTATAACCTACATATGCTATGTGAAAGTTTGAAACAGAAAATATTGGTTTTCATCTTGCCACTTTCGTGGTAAAGAAAACACATTTTTACTCAAATTAATCAAAATGGATTTATAGCGTTTTGGAAAATAGAAAACAGTTATTTTAGATTGTAATAATATTTAACAATTTTACTGGTTTTACTGTATTTTTGATCAAATAAATGTAACCTTAGTGAGCATAAGAAATTTGTATCAAAAACATTTAAAAGTCTTACTGACCTCTACCTTTTGAACAGTATAATTGCCCCAAAAAGCATTCTGAAAATTTAACCATAATTAAATGCATAACTGATTTGCATTATAATCAAATATCAAAAGAAGTGGAATGTATTCTACAGAACTAAGCTTTTGAAATAAACCATTAAAAAAAATACTAGTAGGTATCAAAATATGAATGCTCTGATTATCAAACTTTTATAAATAAAAGAACTACACAAATGGTTCTGTTGCTACACCTGTGTAAATTTGATGGGAAACAACTTCATACATCCATGAAAAATCACCAAGAGTCCAGTTAAAATAAATGAAAATGCTGCTCAGAAAAGAGAAGAAGTTAGTTCTGTGAAAAGATCTAGTATAATTTGTTTGCAGATGCAATTTGGTTTTAAATTTTGTATCTATTGCAAGGAATTTTAAACAGCTTGAAATGTAAATTAAAAAGTGTCTTTAGACTTTAAGGCAAGACTTTAAGTATGCCCAAAAGTGTCCAAACAATTTTTGGGGACACTGCAGGTTTTTAAATCAGGTGCAGATCTGAGAAGCTGAATCTGATTACAGACATTAGCAAGAGGACACAGAGCGTTTGTGAACCAATTTAAAAAGTCTGAAGCTTTTTATCCCACTGTGATGACACATATATCCATGCATACAGATGCATTCATCCATTCAGCACAAGAGGATAGAGATCCAGATGGAGAGATGTTCATTCAACACTCATGCTATGTAAGGGGGGATTCGATTTGTCACCTCATCAAGCCGGGAGGACATGGGAGGAGTCTCCTCAGTGAACTTTACCCTCTCCTCCTCTGCTCATGTGAGCTGCTATTACAGTAATTCCCAAAGACTGATCCTGACCTACCTTTTCCCTCTCTCTCAAGGGCCACTAACTAAAGAAAAATGGCCTGTGTAATGCCCTCCACGGTGTGGATGGTTGATTACAGGTAAACAGAGTTTGCGAAAGCAAAAGGAAGCTTCCTCTGACTCATGTGCCCATTAGAAGTAAGGATTACAAATTCAGCATATCCTTGAGGACTTTATCATAATAAAATCTACCTTAAGAGGCGGTGGTTTATTGGCTAAGGCTCAGGGCTGGTAGCCAAAGGTTGCTGGTTCAATGGCTGTAAGTCAACACCACTGTGCACTTAACCCCAGGTTGCTCCAATGGGAATGTCCCTGAACTGCTGTTCTATGGCTGTGTTGTGTGAAATTTGTAGAAACTATATCAACTGGTTTGGCCATGTGCTGCCAAAGCAAGAAGACACAATAGACTATGAGTAAGAGTGATTTACAGTTACAATCTCTAGGATTTTTAATGTTTTTGAAAGAAAGGATTCTTTGATGAATAGATGCAGAAGCACGGCTTTACGAATAGTTTGAAACAGGAAAAATGTGCTAGAATGTAAAAGTCTTCACTGCTGCTTCGTCAACTTAATGCATCTGTGCTGAGCAAAATAATTAATTTGAAAAAATTATTGTTACTTTGAACAGTATGTGTATACACACACAAAATCTATATACAGTAACTACATTACAAGTAAATATATACAAAATATAATAGATATATTATAAAAGCAAACTGGAGTCAACAGCAAACTTTCAGCTTCCAGGAAAGCGCTGTGTTTCATGCAAAGAGGATATTTTGTCTATATTTACTATATTACTTAGTGGAAATAAACAATTCTGCTAACTAATAGAGTTCATTAGACTAACTATAGTCAGTTTGTGGTAACCAAGCAACACAGAAACTTGGTGCATTAGTATAGAATCAAATGATGTGAAATGATGCATATATCTGCAGTTTAAAAATGACTTCTAATGCACGTCATACAATCAGAGTCAGAAGTATCTGTTTATATAATAAAGACTATTGAATTGTATGGAAAATACTCATTTTAAATGACTAAAACGGAAGCTGACTCACAACTTAACAGTGCATACAAGACAACTATGGGTCTGTTACCAAAGGCACATTATTTTTCCAAAACTTAAAACAAGAGATTGAATACATTTACGGCATCATCTCCATAAAATATGTTTTTTACAACGATAAAAGACAAGTAATGACTTAAAATAGATAACATCAGAAATACAATCACAAATGTAGATTCTACAGCGTCTAATACTTCAGCTTTATTCATCGCACTCAGAGATAAACTGCAGTGCTTTACAACTATAGGACAGGAAGAGCTAAATAAACTTATCACTGCATCTAAACCAACAACATGCCTGTTAGATCCTGTACCCACTAAATTACTGAAAGAGTTGTTACCTGTAGCAGAAGAACCGCTTCTCAATATTATTAACTCATCGTTGTCTTTAGGTCACGTCACAAAACCATTCAAGCTGGCGTTTATTAAGCCTCTTATTCAGAAACCACAACTAGATCCTAGTGAACTGACAAATTACAGACCCATTTCAAATCTTCCGTTTAAGTCTAACATTTTTGAAAAAGTTGTCTGCTCAATTGTGCTCCTTCCTGCAAAAAAATTATCTCTATGAAGAATTTCAGTCAGGTTTCAGGCCCCACTATAGCACAGAAACTGCACTTGTTAAAATTATAAATGACTTGCTTCTTGCGTCAGATCAAGGCTGCATCTCATTGCTAGTTTTACTTGATCTTAGTGCTGCGTTCGACACTATAGATCATGACATACTCATAGATTCATACTCGTATTTTTAATAGATATTTTCCTCATTACAATTTTGATTATGATTGTTTTATACTACAAACATTTTTTCCATTTTTATCACAGAATAAGGCTGAAAAAATATATTTTATAGCTTCTGTACTGTAATATATCTTATGTCAGTTAGCACTGTATAATTCATATACTTTATTTATTACCTGGAAAAACAAACATAAACCATATATTGTCGCAATTGTTTATTGTCTTCACGTTTCATTAGTTATGGTATATGCTTGTTATTCATCTTGCTACATCGATCACTGGATGCCTTTGGATTTCCTGCATGTCAAAAGTTATTACTACTTCTATAAGTCCGTTTTGGACTTTCTGCTCAAGAGTGCCCTCCGGCTTCGAGTATGAATGAAACATACACTGCAGGAGAGTGTTGAGCACTTCGTCATGTTCACAACGTTTCTGGATACGAATAAAACATATCCAAAACGATGTGACTATCTTGTCTCTTTTAATTTAAATCTAGATTTATTCACACTGGCACTTGAAAACCTCTGCGTGAACACACTTGCCCGAAAAAAAAGTGCAAGGGAAGAGTTTAGGTTTTATTAAAAGTCTGGGGAACACGTCTCCGGCGTATTCTATGCCCATACTACAGGGAGCCACCACGGAGGGGTGAAAGAGCCGCATGTGGCTCGAGAACCGCGGGTTGCCGACCCCTGGTTTAGATCCTACCTGTCTGATCGCTACCACTTTGTTCATTTATAATTTCATCTCAATTATCACCAGTAAAATATGGAGTGCCACAAGGATATGTCCTAGGTCCTCTGCTATTTTCAATATACATGTTGCCCCTTGGTAATATTATTAGAAAATACAGGATTAGTTTCCACTGTTATGCTGACGATACTCAACTATATATCTCAACAAGACCAGATGAAACTTCTAAATTATCTAAGATAACAGAGTGTGTTAAAAATGTAAAAGATTGGATGACCAATCATTTTCTCCTATTAAATTCGGACAAGAGAGAGATATTACTTATTGGACCAAAAAACAGTACACAGAATCTCTTGGATTACAATTTGCAACTAGATGGATGTACTGTTACTTCATATACAGTCAAAAATCTGGGTGTTATATTAGATAGCAACTTGTCTTTTGAAAATCATATGATTTTTCCATACATTTCTGCCATATGTACATTAACTGACAGTCACCACTGATAAGCTACTACTAAATATTGTAGAAACTTAATTTGCTGTAAAGTTGCTTTGCAACGATTTGAATCGTGAAAAGCGCTATACAAATAAACTTGAATTGAATTGAACAAGTGTCTTTCATGGTGAATTTCAAAGGGAATTACTGTGCAATGTGTATCACTAATCACTCTCAGCCAGTTATCAATTCGCTTAAAAATTACAACTGCTCTGCAAAGAGCGACTTATCACCCATCATTAACCACTGACAGAAACAATCAGAGAGACAGTAGAATTTAATGAGAGTGACTGGATTTACAAAAACACACTTGAGGCAAATTCACAGTTGTGCTGGTTTTGCACAAACACCTGCGTCTTTTTCACTAAACACACACAAAGTCACATTGCAATAATATTTAAATTAAGTTTTAGTAAGACATGCCTCTTTTAATGCAAATTAGGCTCATAATAAATTACGCTTTATTTGAAAAAAAAAAAAAACAGACCTGAACAAAAAGAGGATCGGGATATGAGTGTAAACAGTGCACGCAACAGGTGCAATTCATTTTTATCCCCTTAACTTCATTACGTATGAGCATATTTGAATGTGTGTGTTTGTGCATTTATTATTATATAAGTGCAATAACTGGAATATGCAACTTACTGTGCTTCTACATACAGTGAGAGACACATCATTACGAAAGACATTAAGGAAACCAGGGTGCAAGCAGCATGAGATGCTCATACACACTCACACACAGCACATACCCAACACCTACCAGGGGCCCCGCATGCCACCACTGTAATGGGTTAATCTGTGGGCCTCTGATGGAGTGCTTTCTCACACACTCAATGGCCCAATGATCATTTTAATGGACTCCAGTCACTGTCTGCGTCCTCTAGCAAAGACATCACACAGAGCTGTCTGTTCATACGGCGGCATGAAGCAGCGACAGAAATAGAGGAAAAATTCCACCCTTTTTCCCCCTTCATTTTTTCACCCCCTAATCACAGCCCTAATACTTTCAAAGTAATATCTCAGAGTTTCAGAAACTGTGTCTACGTGACCACAGCTTAGATGAGGAGGGGGGTTCTGGGAGGTGTTGAACCTGATCTAATACTCTTTGCTGGATTGGTGAATCCATCTTAATCAGCGTGGCTCTCTACCTTTTGCCAGAGCAAACGGTGAAGCTATTTCAGAGCCAGCGCTAAATATCGCACAATATAATGAAATATTATCAGCTCGCAAACAAGACCAGACATTCAGCATTGACATTCAGATTTTGAGGTTTTTTTTAGCAAATAGAGGACCTCTAAAAAAATTAAAGAAATAAATAAACAAACACTGGCTTTTAGGTATTGTGTTATTTGTTGTGTGTAAAGGCTGGTTTTCCTGAAAGCAGACTGTGTGATTACAAGAACGTTTCATCTAGTAATTTTATCAAAGATTCAACAGAGCAAAATTTGGCTGTATTGTGAGGGAGTCACCAATCTTGCCCGCCTCTTTAATTACTTACAAAAGACCCATATAATTATTTAAACACAGGTTCACAAAAAACAGCCTCCTCATTCTCCCGAACTGACTGCTATCATCAGTTTTGACATTTTATTCTGGAAAATTATATATGCCTCTGTGAAAACAACTGAAACTCAAAGTAACCCATCTATCAGACATAGGGAGAAAAACATTTTCAGAGTTTGGATGAAGTTTATGACCTACAGAAAAATCTAATGCCGCTAAAATCTTGTAGGAGCAAATTGATTATTGGAAATGTAAATATTTTATTTATTCAAGTAACATTAATACCAATACCAGGAATTGTTCTTATGGTTCTCTCAGACTAAGGTTATATATATGGCTGTGCTTCACACATTTCATTTAAAAAATGTATAACTAAACTGTGTCTGCCTTATTTCATTCTTTTCCATTGTTTTATCATTTCAAAACCAGAAAAAACGCACATTCTGTCCCTCCCAATCACAGCTACATTTTTCACCAGAAAATGGCGAAGAGACGGCAATAAAAAGCAAAAAGAATTGTTTCCCCCCCCACTCCTTTTTCATTTCCAAGGGGAAATGTAGTGAAAGACAGATGTGCAGTACTGTAATATGTTTAAGTGGGTCTGTAGCTTTGGGCTGGCTGTGTGATCCAGCCACCGATGGAGGGTCAAGCCACTGTAATACTCATTCAGTGGAGAGGCAGGGGATGTGCTGTGCTTATAATGTTTGTTTTGGGCTAGACAGCTACTTTCTCTCTCATATCAACCCTGGGTCCAGTGTGAAACAACACCTCACAGGTATTTACCAGAGTACATTTTTTGATAGACAGAACGACAGAACAATAGATAGAATGACAGAATGATAGAATGATAGATAGATAGATAGTAGGGCTGTACGATAAATCGCATGCAATATGAACGTGGTTTTGCGCAGCTCGTCAGTGAACAACGGCTCTGTGTAGTTAATGCTGCTCAATGTGAAAGCCCGCAGGTGATGGGGATTTACCGCTGATTACAGAACCGGCTTTACTGATAAGATGCACGTTAAAAATCGCATGCGATTTATCGTGCAGCCCTAATAGATAGATAGATAGATAGATAGATAGATAGATAGATAGATAGATAGATAGATAGATAGATAGATAGAGATATGACCCACCTGCTGCTCTTGAACTGACAATCTCTCAGTCTGTCTCTTTCTTTTTGTCTTTGTGTCTCTTTCTCACACCCAGGCCTTTTGTTTCATTAAGAGCACACAGATGTGCTGATGCTTACCGAATTACAGACAAGTGTTGCCAACCCAAACCAGATGGGACCAATCTATATTCAGATTAGCTATTTCTCTTCATTCATAATAATCCATCCTTCGGT
This sequence comes from Sinocyclocheilus grahami, assembly GCF_001515645.1. Taxonomy (NCBI): domain Eukaryota; kingdom Metazoa; phylum Chordata; class Actinopteri; order Cypriniformes; family Cyprinidae; genus Sinocyclocheilus; species Sinocyclocheilus grahami. The sequence goes on from NW_015505195.1 coordinate 1,102,832, forward strand.
TCATGACAGTTGGCTCACATCGACTGCCTGACACTCCCTTCACCTCTGTGTCCAGACACAACTACACGAAATGGACAAATTACATAACTATTATAATGCATATCTGATTAAACTCATCTGGGCTATCATATTAAGATATCATTATGCTTCATCATAATCTGAAATGTGATTGGCTTCTAATATATACTAAAAGTATGTAAAAGTGTTGCACACCTTTAGCATATTATTTTTGTTTAAAATCCTAATCTTAAACAGACAAGAGTGAGGCAAGACACCAAACATACAGCTTTCTGTATATGATTGGCACATTATAATAAGAAACATTATTTACCATAAAAGCATAAATAAATAAATCTGCATTAGTTCAGCTTGCTTTATAATAAATTATTATTATTTATTTTAAAGGACTAGTTTAGCTTGTTTTTAGGCTTGATTTCCTAATCATTCTGAATTGCTAATGTATAAAATCATAAAACACAGGGGTAAAGTGCATCTTGCTAAAGCTTTGAATTATCAAATTTAGGAAATACTGTTGTCAAAAATATTAATATAAGTAAAAAGTTGCACAGTTCATGCCACTTTCCCTGACTATTTGCAATGTAGGATAATTTGGGGACTCAATATTCCTAACCTAGAAAGCTATCAAGGATGCACAGCATGCGAACTAGAATGCAGCCTTTATGTATTCTCCTGGTCAGCAGCTCTCCATGATGAATTAGGCACAGAGACTAAATGAACAGATAATGTGAACTGGATGGCAGCCATTGCTTCTTCAGACATTCTGATTCCGTGTAATTTGATTGGTTGCCCGCATTAATTCAGTCAGGCTGGAGATTTTTAAGATACTCAGTCCCGCTCAGCTTCAGACTGCATTTAATGCATTTCTGTCTCAAACATGTGCAGCCGAGCATGACCGCATATCATATGCTGAGACACAAACCCGTAAACATCATTCGACTGAAAAAGGCACAGTCACAGAAGATAAATCTGCAAGTTAGTTGTGTTACATACTGTATGTGATTTCAAGTTTCAATTATGGTTAATTTAAATCCTAAAATTTCACGTTTAACAACAAATACTGTTTTGTTTCAGATGATTGTGTTGCATTCCATTTGAACATGCAATGCAGTTTGTATAATGTACTTAAAGTTAAACGACAGCAAACACATTTAACTGCTTGCTTGCTGTTAGTACAAGAAATCTGGCTAAATCAATATACTCAAATGTTAAGGAATATAACTGTCAAAATCATAACAGTTATATTCTGGGAGGTTCAGGGAGGTTCCTCCATGTCAAGCGTCAAAGCCTCATGAAATGCATGATCAATTATCATTGATTAGTTGTTACATTCCTATATACAGTAGACTATATTCACCAGTTTCAGAAGTCAGATCAAATTAATTCATGGGCTACTCTTGATGCAGAGGAGGAAGAGAGAGGAAAAGAGAGCCGAGAAGAGGCGGGAGATGAGAGCAGAGAGGAAAAATGGAGGGATTGGGCGTCAGCCGATGGATGCAATTAAGAGCAAGTCACATTTCTTTAGGATTCATCTACAAAAGCGTGCGGAAATGCTTGGAGGGGTCTGCGTTCTGCAGATACAGGCCGCAGCTTTACTCTGTGTCCCACCACTCAGCCTGTTGACATAGCAGTCTTTCTTTGCTTTTTTTAATTCGCTATGCTTTCTGTCTGTCTCTGCTGAGAAATTATCCACTCTCCGCCCGGCTTTTCCCCATCTCGGCCGCCTCTGACAGCCGCGCTTTGTGGAAAGGCTGCGATACTCACAATCCCCCAGTCGGGGTCAGAGGTCACTTCACAAGCACAAGCGTTCCAAAGCCTCTCAAACTTCCACGCCAATCAACCTTGAGAAGACGATACCCACGATTCCTGGACACGAAGCCTCTTCTCATTGCTCACCCCCTGTGGTTTATTAGATTGGAGTGGTAGGGAAGAATAAAGCAGGTAAAGAGGCAGGTACGGCTGGAGCTAATGGTGAAAGCAGCATACAGTAATCATCAGAACGTTGGCCGCAGAGACGCAACACTCAAATAGTTCATTATAAGATGACACAACCAATTTGTAGCAGGGGCGGCAGCAATCTCAAAAATCTCCCCTGACAAAAGCATTTAGATTAGACTGCTTTTCAACCAGGAGAGCACTGGCACGAATCGCTACGCTTAACTGGGGGAATGGAATCTGTTTTAATTCTCCTCCAGGCAAACATAAAACTGTCCAGGTAAGTCATTTAAGGAGAGGGAGAGGGACCGTTTCACCCAAAGAAGATTTCTTTGTCTCGTATGTGTGCTACGCTAAGACTATTCATCTGTTTGTTACATTTCCTTCCATTATATCTCTTATAATCTTCCTTCACTGGCTCAGCTCATGAATGCTAATAGCTCTCCTGGAACAACACTGCTGTGTAGATTATTTCTGATCGGAGAGCAACTTGCTCCTTTTTTTTCGGTGATTGTAATACACATAAGAATGAATCTAGCTAGATGAAGCTGGTGGGTGAAAATGGAGTGAGGTGCTATTTCATCTAATAAATATAATTACATAATTACATTCTGAAAGAACTACTTAGACCCCGCTGGCTCTAAAGAATCTCCCAGAGTGCAAGACCACCCCTCAGATCTCAGCCAGACCTAATGAACTCAATCAAATAGATCCTTTACACTCTTTTTCACTTTATAGTTACTCTATTCCAACTCCAACACACACACACAAATGCAAAGCAGATGCTCTGTTGCTCAGAATAAGGGCTTAGGCCTTCGTGTCTTATCACGCTACATGCAGAAGCCCCAGTCTGATTCCTCTACAGCTCATGTTAGGAAAGCCAAACTCTACAAAGCAGCATGAAGACAAATTCAGGAAGGGCCAGGGGGAAAGGAAGCATCTAATCCTGGAACACAAACATCAGAAACAGAGAAAAGACATGTTGGTTATGTTTGGCAGGGACTGGGGAAATTCAGCAACAAAAGAATGAGGTGTTAGTTTGCTAATAGCCCTTAAAGTGTCAGTGTAAATATTTGTGTATTTCCACACACAGAGTGTTGGTCAAGTGTCCAAATGTGAGATGCTAAATAAATGTGCTTCTCTCTGCAGTACTAAAATATCAGCCCTTAAATGCAGGTCACTGGGGACCTGACGTGAAAGGCTCCATGCTTACGGCTGTTTCCAAGAAGAGCGTATCTAAGGGACTATTTGTTTATTCCATCAAGGCTAAAAGAAAACCGCAAAACAAGAGCTTGGCGTATGTGGCTTGGTTTTAAAGAAATTTGTGTTTGAATTTGTGTGTGTCTATAAAATGTAGACAGTAATGACAAATAATGCATGACAAGTGTTTGCTCCCATAGCAAGTGTATAATTAGACTTTAAACTACATACTAGAGTGGTGTGTGATGTGGGTGGTAGGTAGCAGGGTTGTACACTGTTTAGAATTAACTGAGGAAGCCTTTTAAATTTCAATGTAATATTTAAATTTGAACCAAGGTACAGTAGTGAACAGGAGCAATTAAAATTTGAACGTACAATTAAAACAAATTGAAATGTTTTATGAGAAAAGCAAAGTTGGTAAAGAAAAAAAATGTTTGTTTAATAAAACCGTGTTTTAATTTTTTTTATAAATATTGCTGAATTAAAGACAGATAGACTCTGGCCCAAGTTAAAAAGCCCACAATAAAGTAAGTACATTTGCTATGGCACTGATGCTTATGAGTGTATAAGTATGAGATCTCTCCTGTTATTTACAGCAGCAAGATGGACAAAGCTGCTTTTGTATCCATGTGTGACACTGATTCAGTTTAGGAGGAGTTTAGACCAGACAGAATCAGGGGCTCGATTTGTTTGGAAATGGATCCTTAGGCTCGGTTTTACTGCTCAAATTAGCAGAGCCAGTCCTTGACCTGTATGCCCTTAATTAACAAGCCTTCAATTCCCCTATTAATTAGAACAAGCTATTAGCTATTTTACATCACTCTTCATTTGTCGACAATTAAAAGGGCAATTATTAAAAGCATGCCACACGGATAATTGTGCGAGGGGATGGGCAACCACATCAGTGTGAAGATGCTGGAGACCTGAGAGAATCAGAGCAAAAGGTTTCTCTGAGCTTTTTTGTTTGAGTGATGCTGCATAGAAGACTGTGGATCTTTGATTTTTATAAAGTTGGTCTTTGATTTTTACCTGACATAAACGTCATCAACTTGCATAAGGCCAGAGGACTAAAAGATACATGGGGGGGGGGGGGACTTCTCTTTAAAAAACAGTTCTCTTAGATTCAAGATCTTAGACCACTCATGATCATATAACAAAGCAGAAATATTACAAATTTTTCCTTCATCAAGACCTACTCATACTTTTCAAAAACCTAAGTGCTAAGCAATGGCAAAAATAAGATTAATCAGTCTGATGCACTGCACTGCAGCACAAATGCATTCCCATTTATACGTGGACCCCCTCTTGGCAACAATAATCAAAGAGCAATGTAAGCCATTACGAAATTACTTCCATCATAGTTTCTGTGCCAAGCTCTTCCGTCTCACATTGGCATTCACTGTGTCAGACGTTTGGAGCGACCCTCAAAACTTTGAGCCATAAACCACACCAACACAGAAATCCAGCGTCAGAGTTTCTTGGAAGGGACAGAATGGGGACACAAAACAAAATCGCTTTTCAGTCTGATGGCAAATATAAAAAAGAAACTCAACAAACCCCACACTGTCCTTCTATCACTCATTGTGAGCTCTCGTACAAGGCAGAGGGACTGTCTGTTTTTGGTGTGTGTGCGTGTGTGTATGATGTACAATGAGGGCCAAAAGTCCATTAGTGGAATGCACTTTTCTAAATTTTTTTCATTACGAAATATATTAGCAGCATAACAATTTGAATGAATATATAAATTTCAAATATAAATAAATATTTGAATGCTGCACAGACCGATCAGTGCTTGACATCAAAGACCCGTGAGAGCTATAGAGAGCAGATGACTCTGTATGCTTCGAATCGCTCTTGTTGTACTTAGATGATCGAACACGCCTACTAATTGGTTACGAACATGATGCAGGACAACAACTCACTGTGTGAAGTAGCCTATAAATGCAGTTATATGCCCCTAGAATTCAAGATATTGGGACAAAAATGCCTGTGTGACATTTTGTCTCATATTTTTATCATATATAGTTAAGCATTATCACATGAGCAACAAGTGCAATATTACATGAGTGCTGTTTGTGTCCCAAAAAGCACGAGTGCGAATGTGATACTCATTTCATACAACAGTTTAAAAAATAAGAACTTAATATTGTTATATATTTTAGACACAATATTGTCGATTTTTGCTCAGTTTTGCCAACGCAAATATTACCTATTAAAGCCAGAGCTGAACTGCTGTGCGTCTCCAAGCAACACTGAATTTCTGAATGAATCCATGTTATGAATGAATCGGGTGAACCAGTGAATGGTCCATTCATAAAGAAAACCATTTACTTAATTCCTGAATGAATCAGCCGTTTGAACGAATCAAATGAATGAATGAATGAATGACGCAGTGACTACTGGTAGTTTTAGTTTCTTAATAATTTCATATTTACATCTTCATAAAAAATCTGGGGGGGAAAAAATCCACATTAATACACTAATTAAAGGGATAGTTTACCCAAAAATGAAAAAAGAAAGATTTCTTTCTAAAGATACTTTTTGTAATATCTTGTAATATCTTCATGCTTTTCTCATGTAACACAATAATGGCTTTAAATTACCTTTTGTGGGTAATTTCTCAGCCAAATTTGATTTTGCGCTTAATATGCGATTAATTAGAATAATTAATCACCACATAATGTACTTAATTAGATTGAAAATGTTAATCGATTCACATCCCTAATATATATACACATGGGGAAATGTTCAAGAAATCCTTCAAAAAACAGGGAAGAAACATTTGTCCTACATCCCACCTTATGTGTTGTTTCTTTCAACAGTACTCAGGCACCGTAAGCAGCGAAGACTCCCTGAGCGACCAGAGGCCCATGGGGTCCACAGAGAAAGAGGGTGAAAGAGATGGAGAAAGAAGGAGAGCGAGGAAAGAGTTTCCTCTCCTCTAAGGTGAGCTTCCCCTATACCCACAGCTTAACCAATCAGACTCAACAGCAGGAGCCCAGTGATTGACAGGGCAATTACAGCTAGCAGCCTTTCTGGTGGATCCGGAGACATCTCCAAATACAATTTCACTATTTTGTTACATCAGACATTCACAGGAAGGATTTAGTACAAAAGCAAAATTGTCAGGCGGACTCATGGTGGAGCAGTCCTGCTGGTGGAAAACTTCCATACGGTGTGTGTGTGTGTGTGTGTGTGTGTGCGCGTCTTTACATTCCATGCTTTTTTTCATAATAATATACCCTTGGCCAAGGTTATTTCCCACTAACCCCTGTGCTATTTTTGAAAGTATTTTTCTCAATAATAGTTTTCTCTTTGAAGAGTAATAGAAGAGGTCTTTGCTGCTGGTAAGAGGAGAGAGACACCATTAAAAGTATCTCTTTAAAATACATAAATACTTTAAATACGTAAGGACGGTGGTGAGCTACTTATTATGGTAATAAGAATGGCTTTTACAGTGATACATTAGTCGACAGCCAGTCTTTTTACACGATACACTAGGTGAGAGTGGGGTAAACTGTGCCACTATTTTTTTTTTTAACTGAAGTCTCCAGGCAAGGAGAAACTAGCTATTAGAAGATCTTTAGAAGAAAGTCCATATTCAAATAAAAATGCAAGCAATAATACAACAACAATAATAATAACAATATAATTATATATATATATATATACAGTGGGGAAAAAAAGTATTTAGTCAGCCACCAATTGTGCAAGTTCTCCCACTTAAAAAGATGAGAGAGGCAATACTACATTGGAATCAAGTGCTCAAGAAACATTTCCTATTATCATTGATAAAAACTGCTGCTTAATATTTTTTGTGGAAACCATGATAGACTACCTTTCAAAAGAAATTGATACTTTTATTCAGCAAGGATGCATTAAATTAGTCAAGTGACAGTAAAGACAATTATAATTTTATAGATTTCCATTTCAAATAAATGCTGTTCTTTTACACAATCTATTAATCAAAAAATCCTGTAAAATGTATCATGACCTTTACAAAAATATTAAGCAGCACAACTGTTTTTAACACTAATAATAATAAGAAATGTTTCTTAAATACCAAATCAGCATATTAGAATGATTTATGAAGAATTTATGACACTAGAGACCAAATAACATGGCTGCTGAAAATTAAATTTTGCCATTACAGGAATAAATTACATTTTAAAATATATAAAAATAGAAAAATTATTTTATCCAGGGCGTATATATTTATTGTGCCAAGCAGGTTTTATCATAAATGTGACCCTGGACCACAAAACCAGTCTTAAGTCGCTGGGGTATATTTTTAGCAATAGTCAAAAAACATTGTATGGGTCAAAATGATCGATTTTTCTTTTATGCAAAAATTCATTAGGATATTAAGTAAAGATCATGTTCCATGAAGATATTTTGTACATTTCCTACCATAAATATATCAAAACGTAATTTTTGATTAGTAATATGAATTGCTAAGAACTCCATTTAGACAACTTTAAGGCAATTTTCTCAGTATTTAGATTTTTTGCATCCTCAGATTCCAGATTTTCAAATAGTTGTATCTCAGCCAAATATTGTCCTATCCTAACAAAACAGCTTATTTATTCAGCTTTCAGATTATGTATAAATCTCAATTCCGAGAAATTGACCCTTATGACTGGTTTTGTGGTCCAGGGTCACAAATAAAGTTTATCACTTTTTTCATGTGCATCTCTCAATCACAGATAGCTGTACATGATGGGCCCTTTCTAAATATAAAGTCATGTGACATACATTAAACACAGTTTGCTAGATTAAGGCTGTGACACATCTTACCCCACTCCCCCCATGGAAAACTATCACTTTGCCTTGCAGTTCTCCTGCAAGCATTTGAACTCACATTAATTCACAAGTGACAGCTCTGTAGCTTTGTGCCAGCAGATGAAAAGCTCTGTTGCAATCACAGCTGCAATCCTTCACTGTTCTTTGAAAACAGTTGTGCTGCTTAATATTTTTGTAAAGGTCATGATACATTTTACAGGATTTTTTGATTAATAGAGAGTGTAAAAGAACAGCATTTATTTGAAATTGAAATCTATAAAATTATAATTGTCTTTACTGTCACTTGACTAATTTAATGCATCCTTGCTGAATAAAAGTATCAGTTTCTTTTGAAAGGTAGTATATCATGGTTTCCACAAAAAATATCCAGCGCAGGTCTGATCGCTGCAAAAGTTTCTTGTTTTTCGGTATGGATGGCACCCGCTCTTCTCTGCCTCCACTGCATGCTGGGAGTTCCCAGCAGCATCTGCTGAGAGTGCCACAGAGCTCTCCATATTCACAGAACCTAGAACGCCAGAAGCTCAGTGACACTCCACTCGCTGCGCTTGCCGTTTATGCCGGCAGAAAGAAGCTGCTTGCTAATTCTCCGCTCTATCAGGCTAACAAATAAGCCCACACGGTTGGGGGGTGGGAATTGGAGGGGGGCACCAGCTCTCCTTTTCGGAGTTGAGAAGGTTGTCACCTTGGCGTGTGAATGAAGGGGGGGGAAAGCTTTCCATATAAAGAGATGAGAAAATAAGTGAGAGGGAAGATACAAAGAGGCACTTCTGCAGAGATGACACAATCTGCATATTATTCAGAACTAAACTCACTTCAGTGTAGGCTAAAAACATGCTAGAAGTGGCTAAACTCAAATCATTCTATAATAACTTGGAAAGCATTCCCAATTGCGAAGAATATTGGCATAGAAAAAAATGTATATCATCAGAATACACAAATACGTTTGAATGGCTGTCAATAGAAAGATGTTGCCAGAATGTAGTGTAGTATATGTGACCATGCTAAAAACACAAAACATGAACCCAATGAGCTAAACTTATTATATTCTAGCTTCCTTTCCATGTTAGAGTATTATATATGGTCTCAGGACCGCCATTGAGCAGTTCTAAAATACGTTCAGAGGTTAAGAACAACAGGTTAACCACATTTAAGACAACAAAAGGATGTAGGGCTGTTGAGGAAAGTATGGGGAAAGTACTGAATAATGGTGAAAAAAAAAAGATTTGACTTCTACACTAATTATCTTTTTTTTAATTTCTGTTTACTTGTGAGAAAAACTACTTGATTTGTGTCTTTTTTTATTTGTGTACTTTTGCTTGTAATTTGTTTCTTTCTTCATTTTTTTTTATTACTGACTGTTTACTTGAATAATTATTTGAAAAACTTATTTAATTACTTAATCAGTACTTGGGAAATAATTCAAAAAAGCTACCTTTATGTTTGCTATGATATTCAACTTTTAGTTTTTCTTCTATCAAAATTGGTATTGAGAATTGTAAAATGTCTCTAGCTTCAACCACTGAAATTATTGTACTGTGACACTCCTAACAGGGTTATATAAACATCAATATCTGCTTTAAAGTTTCCTTTAACTTTAAAATACATAGGTTTGGCTGACAGACTCCCTTTAAAAGATACAAGCAACAGAATCACTTGAGAGAAGAGAGAGAGCTGAGAGAACCAATGATGCAGAAGAAAAAGAGGTACAGTCTATCCTACAATAAGCACCCAGAATCTCAATATGGCCATAGAATGGATCTAATGTGTCAGGAGGATCAGCAGTCGAAGGTCTCTCTTACTCTCTCTCTTGCTGAATACTAAACAGCTCTCAGTCCTGTGAAGAGCTCACAACCACTTCATCCTCCCACTTAAAAGCAATAAGCCCAATGCATCAGTCCTCCTCACTGCTGCCAGCCTGCTAAAACACGACCACATAGACCACAGCGTAAGAGAGTGATACCTATATAGTCCAAAACCCCCATTAGGCTAACAACAGTCTCAGCCATGAGTCAGGGTACACAGGTTTATCCAAAGAAACAAAGTTGTGTTTAAAGTTTGCTGGATTTGCCAAAATTTGGGTTCACGGCATAGAATATGTTTAAAAGATCTGTTACTCTATAGATCTGCATTCCTGCAGAATTCCCATGAGACCCGATTAAATTTGTTGCGACGTGGGACGAAATTTAGTTGTAGGCGGGTGCAGGCGATTCTGCTAAGAGTGTGCAGTCTGAAAGTAGCCTATGTATATATTGGGAGTTTGAAAAGTAAAAAAAATTGTTGGGAGTGAGTGAAGCAAACTGTTTTGAGACACAAACACACCTATATTTTACAGTATATTATCCTACTCATTTTGAACAATGAACATCCAATTATTTTGATTCAGAAAAAAATCTAATTTAGTAATGCTTATTACTAAATTAATTATTTTGATTTTGAAAAAAATCTAATTTAGTAATGCATCATTCAGATTGATTTGTGAATTTGACCAAGGATTCCATCACAAATTGTGAGTGCAAGCAAGTTTTACTCTACACAATAGCAATTTCTAACAGATTAAATATTTTATAACAACATAACTAGAATTTTTTTTACAAATTTCTACAACTTTGGAAGACCTGATATTTCAATTTTACCATGACTGTGGGAATTATTGGAACTCTTTTACCATGGCTGCATCCAAAATTGCATACATTCCTACCACTCCAAAAAATAATTCAATTCTGGTTACCATAACTAAAATAAAAGCGTTGGTTGAAAGTTAAAAATTCTAATTTAATAATTTAATTAAACCTTTTAAGTTGCCAAAATGATTTTGATGAGTTCTGTTGACATAATAATGTTAATCATTACATTAACTTAATATTGTGTGTAATGTAAACTTAAATTTTTGCATTAATTCACTTTCTTAAAAAAAATAAGTTGTAGTAACTTAATAAAATTCCCTTGTTAACTTTGGGAAATGGCCAGTAGCTTTCTAGTTCCCAGCATGCTTTGCACAGGACTGGATATGGAGAATAAATGTAGAAATTAAGGCTTATTTTATGTTTTTTTTAAAGAGTTTCTGTAATGCTGAAGTTTTTGTGGTTACTGTTGTGCTGAAGACTAGATCACATGAAGCTAAACACTGACTTGCCAGTGACAAGTATTGTCTTACTCTTACATATTTTACATATCTTAAAAATATATTTATGCTACAAATGATAAAGTTCATGGTTGCTCATTGACCATTTCCTGTTCAAGTGGGTGGCTCTTGGCCTGAATATGCTACAGTGTGGTCCAGAATAAATGTGTAGCTACACAAGACTTGGCTACTTCCTATTCTCATGATCTGAGAATATGAGACTCATGATCTTCATGCAACTGCAGCAAGCCATGCCTCGTGTTCTTTCAGAACAGACAGACAGGAGGTCAAGATGAAGAATAAAGACGGACTGTCTGAAATGATTGCGTGCCGTCTTTTGCGGTGTAGCTCCAGTGCTGTCAGATCTTCTGTTGTAAGATGTTGCTTGTCAGCTGTTAAAACCTGCTTCTGGAAATTCCCTCACCCCGATAATTACTGCACCTGTTGCTGGACTGTAGGCGCATAAACACACGCATACATCCAGAAACAAACATGCACGCATCCAATTTCTAATATGATGCCTGTCTGTCTATCATGGAGGCCAAGAACAGATGAGCTCAAGGCGGCAAGCACACACACACGCACACACAGGGCTCCAGCATCAGCCAGCCTTGAGGAAGAACGGCCTCTGCAGATAGAGATAAATGTTTCAACTTTCAGGTTAAAAGTGACTTTTTCTACAGATAAAGGCAGCAATGGCAATCTGTTCTCTTCTTTTTTTTCTGAATCTTCTCTCTCCTTTTCTCACTCTCTCTCTCTCCCACGCTCAATCTTTTTTTCTTGACTTTATCCAATGCTGCATACAGGGTTGGATCAGACAGTTAAAGCTGCTCTTTGCTTTATTTCATATCTACTTGTCAAAGAGAGATTAGCAGTTTTTGAGCTGTTCTACTTTGCTGTCATGGTGGAAAATGAACGAAAAGGAGAATGTAAAAGAGAAATTCACGGGCAACAACAATACAAGCCAAATGCTCAAGAGAAATGAAAGATGGCTGCTTTGGGGTTTTTAAAGCTCAAAACATTGAGAGGAAACCATTTGTCTGCAAATTTCAAATGTCTTCTGAAATTGCCCCTGAGCAACTATGAATCACAGAAGAATACTCACATATTTGGTTGAAACCATATATATATTTAGTTGTGCGATTTATATATATTTTGGCGGGACATACTGATGGGATCAACCTCTTTCTTTTTTAAATAGCCAACAGTCATTAGTTTATGCTTCTACTACACTCTTTGGTACAAAAGCATCTTTGTACCTTATTTAACCCTAAATGGTACTTATTAGTACCTTAAAGGTACATATTAATACTTTAAAAGTACATATTAGTACCTAAAGCATACATATTAGAAAGGGTACTGCCACCATTTATCTTTTTAATAAGTGAATATATGAAAGCATTGAAGAAACTAAAGAATAAACTATAGTTACGTCACAAGCAATTGATGGCTGAGAAAGTAAATAAAGTAATAAAGTAAGTATAGTACACAATAGACCAATCAGAACACAGTTTCTAGCTCAAGTGTTAAAAATTTATTTTATTTTGAATTCAATTAAATTTGTCCTCATAGTTTGTGCTGTCCCTTATTAATGCAAAGTCATTACAAAATTACTAAGGACTTATGATCCCACAATTACAAACTTTTCAAGGATGCTGTAAAAAAAGCACTCACCCACTGTCCACACACACATTTCAGCAACTGCTTGGATGCTTGATGTGTATATGGAGTGATAAAATACTGTATAACCACTGCATTAAAAATGAGTACAACACACACAAAAGAGAGAGTGCTATATAAAGGCAGAAAATAAGATGGGGTCGTAGTTCAATCGCCAGGCCTAGTCATGCTTATGTAGTAAAGTACACTACTACAGTAGGTTATGATCACAGACATGGACTAAAAGCCACAAGGAGATTCCAAGGCGTCTTTAAAGTCTTATGTATTTTAGACAAGAATTAATGCTTTAAAGGGGTCATATGATGCGATTTCAATTTTTCCTTTTTCTTTGGAGTGTTCCAAGCTCTTGGTGCATAAAGAAGATCTGTAAAGTTGCAAAGACTAAAGTCTCAAATCCAAAGAGATATTCTTTATAAAAGTTAAGAGTCAACCACGCCTACCTAAAACGGCTCGTTCTAACACGCCCCCACATGTCTATGTCATGATGTGGGAAGATTTGCATAACGCTGCCCAAATGTTCACGCAACGAAAGAAGGCGTAACTTTTATTCTCGCTGTAGTATTGTTGCTGCCGCTATGTCGTGAAGACACTGTGTTTCGTTGTGAAAGCGAAACTACTTTGTTTGGTCTTCCAAAAGAGGACAATATTCACTTCATCATGCCTGGAGCTGATCTGTGCTGGACTCTGAGGAAATACAACAACTTTGCGCTGTGGATTGCCGGATCGGCTTTCACCGTGGACGAAGCGGAGTCCAGGCCGGGGTTGTCACATGTGGTTGCCACAAGCCCGCCAGCCGTGCCGTTCTCAAACCCGCACGCCTCCGCTCACTCAAGCCCGCCCGCCACCGCTCACTCAAGCCAGCCTCCGCTCACCCTAACCTGCCGCGTGTTTCGTTGTGAAAGCAAAACTACTTTGTTTGGCCTTCCAAAAGAGGACGCCCGCCGCCGCTCACTCAAGCCAGCCTCCGCTCACCCTACCCTGCCGCGTGTTTCGTTGTGAAAGCAAAACTACTTTGTTTGGCCTTCCAAAAGAGAACACGACTAGAAATCAGTGGTTAAGTTGTATTTACAACACTGTTCCAGAACACTTCAACCCAAATATTCAGATATTGAATATCCAGATGTCCAGCACATTTTATGGAGGACTGTTTCCTGATCCTGGTAGAGTAGACTACAATGCCGGCTGTTCTGACTCACAGACTGTAAGTAAGTTTTTTATATTTAAATAAACCGCATAAACACATTTCAAATGCACAAAATAATGTTCTTTTTTAGCAACATCATATGACCCCTTTAAAGTTAAAATGCCTTAATGATGGATTTGTTCTTACATAAACACAGCTTTTCACATCACAATAAGTTAATTAATAGACTGGAGTCAAGTGGATTACTTGTTTGGCACCCATTCACTGCAAAGGATCCATTGGTGAGCAAGAGATATAATGCTAAATTTCTGAATTCTGAATCTAGAATTGAAGAAACAAAATCATCTACATCTTGGATGGCACAAGGGTTAGTACATTTTCTTTTCTGGGCGAACTATTCCTTTAAGTAGCTTAACCAGATACATGCCCTTGGTTAAAAAATTTCAACAGGTACTTTTGATGCATAGCTAAACTGACCAGCACTAAAATCAGTACCTAACTAGCATAAAAATTAATTTACAATAGAGTGCTACATGGTCACATAAACCTTCGCCTTTACTTTGGTTTCACACACAATCTATTAAATGCCACATATAGCCACTCCGCACATATAGCCATTATCACGTGTGTGCTTGTGTGTGTCGTGAGTAAGGAGCATGTGCACCTCCATGCAAAAGTGTGTGTAAGACCTCCCTTTGTGTCACAGTATGTTGTTTTCACACCTCTATAATTGGATGTGAAATGGAAAGGATCGTCTTGCATTTGTGTGAGAATTACGTGGTCTTTCATTGCCTTATTGAAGTCCTAATGCCCAAGTCTGCACCGTAGCAGCGGCGGCCAGCGTGCGGTATGATCAGCTCACCCTGATCCCGCAATCTGATGGCTATCACTGTGGCATTTGTACACAGAGGTTCTCCGTCGCTTTCGGCTGGGTATTCAGTCTCTCTAAATGCTACAGGCTTATTTTCACACCACATGCCGCAGACCGACACAAACGGCGGCCCTTTGAGCTCCAGATTGGTATAAAAAACCCTGCATGATTCAGACAATGACTTTGATGTCGGTGGAAATAAAAGAAATGTCGTCTAAAGTCAATCTGCCTCCTCCCTGCTACGAAAATGTTAGAAAGTTTCCATTTAGCAAAAAAGGTTAATTTTTTGAGAATGGAAGGCTGAGTTTGTGTTACAATAAATTACTGTTCAAGGACTGTCACAAAGAATAGAAATAAGACTGATGGTTGGACCTGTGACACATAGGATATATTGAGAAGTTTTTGTGCTTGTGGCATCCTGGGTTCGAGTTTAGCCTGGGACATGTGCTAGTCTTGTTCATTCACCAATGCCTGTATTTAAATAAGTTTTTTCTTTTAAACCCAAATTGAGCTTGAATGTGATTTAGGGCTACACAATTATAATCATAATATTATATTGAAAAATAATAAATACTTAATCAAATAAATGACTGAGACTATGATTACCAGTCACGTCAAGTGTTGATTGTTGCATTCCTTTAGGTCTACTCCTGTCTTCATGATGTTCATTTTTGCAGCGGATGATAATTATTAATGATATTTTAGGTCCCATGGGGTTGAGTTTTACTAAAACTAACAGATTAAACTTGGTTTTACTTTTGGTAATATGAAGGTTAAAATGTTAAAGGTTGCACGTTAAAAACTGACACTCTAAAAAAAAAAAAAAATTCTGAGCATACTATTTTTATTCTGTAATTTTCATTTGCAATTTTTTTCAAATTATGCAAAAAGTATGAAACATAAATATGTATTCTCCTATTGTATTTACAGTTAAAGAAACAATATCAAGACAAAATAATAATTATTATTATTTTATCATAATTGCACAGTTTTACCACAATCATTTCTTAAAAATGGTTTGCAAGGTGTAACCCAATAAAAACTGAGCTACAGCACGCCACAAACTCCTGAATAACCCGGCCCACTCCTGAGAGAAATGTTAAACACAGGCACGTAGGAGACATCAACTTGACTGTGAAATGTTTTGCAGTCTATTGTTTTCCGGCAGCATCTCCATCTAATTGTCTTGTCCCATTAGGCCGTGACCAGGGTTTGGAAGAGGAAGACAGGCTCCCTTGGCAGATGCCTGCCATTTGTCTGAATGCCCTTGATCGACTTATGACAGATGCCAAGGCTTCCGTTGAGCGGGTACTCTCTGTCACATGACCTCTGTTCAGTGCGTCAGGATAACGTGGCGTAGTGGCTCTCTCGCAAGCACCCCGTATGGACGTACGCACACTTCGGCATCCATCAGTTCCCTGCTATTACCTCTGACATGCCTCACCTGCCCAGACTGCATGGCCCATGCAAATTCAACCTGGCAGATGAGTGTTTGAATGGTAATGCACCACTCTGATTGATACTGATAGGAGGCGTGGATGTGTGAGTATCGGTGCATGTGCGGGTATGTGGGATTTGCAAACTTAACTTTTCCAAAAGGTTTTGGGAAGTGCTCAAGGTACACTGGCACACAAGCAGTGACAAATAATGCCTTAAAGTTTGTAATATATGTATGTATTTGTATATACAGTACCATTCAAAAGTTTCAGTAAGACTTTAATAAATGAAAACTTTTATTCTTCACAATATTAATGTTTTTACTGTATGCTTCATCGAATTAATGCAGCCTTGGCAAGCATAAGAGACTTTTTTAAAAACATTTTAAAAAAAGACCTAATGAATTTAAGCAACCATCACCCTAACGTTTATTATTTTTTTATGAATTTACAGTATAAACCATTTCAGTATAAACCATATTTGGATTTAGCCTTCATTAATATGTTACATCAAAAAATAATAAGAATTTAGAAGCAAATTTGTGAGAAAACTAATTGCAGGATCAAAAATAATCGGAGAGAAGAATGATCTTGTAAATGACGCAACTAGAAGGTGATTAGTAAAGTACACAACAACAAGACACTAAATAAGAAACTGTATGTACGTATTTGTAGTGTGAGTTTGGCTTAAGTATAGACAAAGAGATCAAATAAGCCATATGTGAAGAATAGCAGAATGCACACTGAGCAGGAAGGATTTGATCTTATCTTCACACTGATGTAATACTTGTAGCCATTTAAAAGACATCCAAAAACACACACAGCTAGGGAACTGCATTTGTCTTTCACGCATCTCCTCCTCCATGAAGGCAGATGTGTTTCTAATAAAACCATTCCTACAGCTGACAGAGCACAAAGAGTCGAGCTGATTAAAAGACATATAAAAACATGTTTAGGGAAAATGGTACCAGTGTGACGTGCTGTAAACAGTCACGTATAAGGAGTTTGTCCAGCCCCAAGCTTACTTCCTTCTCTGGCATTTCTAATAATTCCTCTATCAACAGCCCTGTCACTGTCCCTTTTTTTCTACCCAGATGGCATCACCATGGAGACCAAACATCCCCGGCAACACAACTTCTCATCTGGAACATCAAACACACCATTGCCAACTTGGAGAAGGAAGAGAATATGAGAAAGCGTTGAATGCTTTCTTTAAGGAACACTGGCAGTGTGAAAACAAAAAATCCTGTTGTTTGCGGCAGAGAGATAAGACAGTCAGATATGATGACAGTATGCACAAGTCAAGTCTTATTCGCCATGCCTGCAGGGCTTGTGTGGAACCCATGCTCGGGCCTGCGTTACACAAATGGGAAGAGGCCCAAACTACACATAGAAGATAGGTCGTGGATTTGTTATTTGGAATTAAAGCGTGGAAAGTGCAGTGGCGAGCAGTGTGTAGGTGGAGATGTGATATTTGCAGAGGGTATGAATACCATTTAGGCCGGCTGGTCGACTTCACCACGGGGGACATCCCATCTCTGTACAGGCTCTTGGTCTTGCTGAAGTTCACAATGTTGAAAATCACCCTCTGAAATAAGAAGAAACAGACATTTTTAGTCAGATGGAACCAAGGCTATTTTATAATATATGAAAATGAACACTAGCAGTGAAGAAAACAAAAAAAACTGCAAAACAAAACTTTTTTTGTATGTTATGTTTAGGGGCAGGTAAATCTGAAATCAATGAGATTGCAATAGGGGAAAAAACAGACAATAAATAAATGTGTAAATAATTGTTTAATTATTAAATAAATGTTTATAGAAATAAAAAAAATAGTGGCTACAACAAATAACGAAATGGAGTCTCATTGATGTGACAATGCAAATTATCCAAAACAAAACTCTTTATTATATTCATTACATTCTCGTTCTTTTTTCTTCTTCTTCTTTTTCCAAATACATCTTGTTCTCTGGTGAGGGGATCTGATCCAGCCCATTCTGCTGAATCATGAATGCCCCAGAGAAGCCAAAGTGATGGTAGTTACTTTAGTATTAAAAGCAGCAGCAGTCTGACATTTATAGCTCATTAAATTGTCTGCAAACACTATACATCGTGTTATGAATTTGATAAATAAAACTTTGAACTTCAACCTGATGGTACTGAATATACCTCAGTTTCTGATCATTTGTTGTTGGCAGATGCAACAATTTGTAGTGCTACGCATGTAATCAATACCATGCATAATATACAAACAAAATAAAAACTTTATGAACCATTAAAACTAACAGCTCTACTTTCAGCAAAGATCTGAAATTCTCAATCGGGCTGCTCTTCACAGAACCTCACAGTAAGTTTCAAAATTAGCAGTGCAAATGGGAAGTGCTGTATGAGACACCAAATGTGTTAAAATAATCTTGCAGGTTCTCGCTGACTATGTAATGTGAAGATTGTGTGAACTTACAAGCAAGACAATAGAGACAAAACTGTAGAAGGATGTGAGAGTTTCTCTTCATTTCCTCTAACATATGGAACTGCACAAATAACAAAACACTGTCTGCTACTGTATTTGCAAAAGAAACAACACTGCAGGAAGTGAAGGTCTGGTTATTTTGAGGTGAAAAAAATGCAGTGTTTGGTGGTCACGTCACATGTCACACTGCACCGGGACCTCGAGAAAACCTGGGCTACATTCCAATTTGTATACAATCCATACTGTATACTGATATAGAGGCAAACATGTCCCAAAGAATAGTGTGTTAGAAAATTAGGATTCTAAAGATTACTAGATAACATTTTCAGTGGGTGTTTGGCCTAAAATTACCCATTAACCCCTTGCACTATGAGAGGAAGATTTTGTGACTTCTTTAGGCATAGACAATGGCTAGGAATGAAAGACCAAAGCTATGAAAGCAGATATTTAATGCACAAACCTACAAATTAAATAATTAAGATCATGCTAATTGCTAATGGCACCATGCAAGTACAAACCCAATTCCAAAAAAGTTGGGACACTGTACAAAAAAGAAGACCTAAGACAGTTGAGCAACTAGAAGCCTGTATTAGACAAGAATGGGACAACATTCCTATTCCTAAACTTGAGCAACTTGTCTCCTCAGTCCCCAGACGTTTGCAGACTGTTATAAAAAGAAGAGGGGATGCCACACAGTGGTAAACATGGCCTTGTCCCAACTTTTTTGAGATGTGTTGATGCCATGAAATTTAAAATCAACTTATTTTTCCCTTAAAATGATACATTTTCTCAGTTTAAACATTTGATATGTCATTTATGTTGTATTCTGAATAAATTATTGAAATTTGAAACTTCCACATCATTGCATTCTGTTTTTATTCACAATTTGTACAGTGTCCCAACATTTTTGGAATCGGGTTTGTATAACTAGTACACAACAAAGGCACAATGTAATGTGGTAAAGATTTTTTGTTTAGCATAAATTGAGCTTTCTTTTTCAAAGTCAAGAAAACATTGACAACTGATGCAAAAAAAAAATGCAATTCTCATGCAGCCACTGAGAATGATAGGAAATGTAGTTGTGAACAATATACATTTTACTATCAACAATTAAAGCATAATTATGATAATAACTAATAACCCCACTGGTACTGGTACATATTTTATAGACATTATACATACTTTTACTGTGTAGCAGAAGCATACGATTGGCGATGCAGCCTGGTTCAAGGCTCATAACCGACAGCTAGCGGTTCTCTGTCATGTCCCTCCTCTTACCCACCTGTCGTGAGTCTAGACCTGGGGTCACTGCAGAATGACTGGGGCAATTTGAGGGCAGGTGGATTTGTATTTGAACCCTTTTTCTAATATCATGAGAGAATGAAGTTTATGAAATATGAAGTGTATAAACAGTACAGACAATGCTAATAATGATATGTCCAAACTGTAAATGACTCCATGTGATAAGCCATATCAAATTCCCAATTAAGCCCAGGAGTAGAAGTCAACAGCGTGCAAATGAAATCCAATTACAACTATTCTCTCCTTTTTTCAGTGCCCGCTTTCTTTACCAATCCCCCCCCCCCCCCCC
>NW_015505195.1:1123465-1151091 GCF_001515645.1 Sinocyclocheilus grahami
TCCATCCGCCTCCCATCAGCAGCTGCAGTCACAGAAGATGGGGGATTGTGGTCGTCCTGAATCAGCCAGGGCTAAAATGACATTTAACTGATGTTCAGACGTGAGGTAGCTGCTGGAACGGGTAGATAAGACCATTGCTGCTGGCATTTCAATTACACTTTTACTGCCCTACACATCTGTTACCAGCCTACTTTCAGTCTTTTTTTCCCACAGGCAAATACATCCTCATTCCACTACCTTTACATCACGCCACACTTTCTTCTTTTTTTCCACCACAAAATTCAGATTGTCTGCTTTGGCAGGTGGTTTCTGGGTCTAGACTGGAATGTATTGCTGGGTTTGTCTGACTTTAAGGTGGGACACAGTGGAGTCAGTTCTCTCTCCAGCCCAGTGGTTCTCAACTGGTGGGTCATGAGCCAAGAATGGGTCACAGATCTGTTCCGGGTCATATGACAGCAGGGGAAAAATCAATGCTAAAAGCAGCTAACAAAATAAATAGGCATCTCAAGGTTTAATGGGGAGTAGAAAACAAGGGAGAAAGGACTTGGATATGTTGCAAGCCAGATTCAAACACTTTATCTTTCATCATTTTATCTATCAAATCAACCCAAAACAACTACCAAATAAGTAAATACATAGACAAGAAAAATAGTGTCCTGTAAATTACCTTAAAAGTCCTGTTATGAAAAATAATCCACCACAACATAAAAAAACAACTGACCTAGCAACAATTTTCCAATAATATTACACTATTATAAATAAAACTGTATTACTATTCTAATAAAACTTTCTTTTGTTCCTCTAAGCTGTTTTTGTTTTCTTGCTTTATCTGGACACCTGAACTTCTAGACATTTAGAAAAGGTTTAATGCTCACCACACACACACACACACACACACATAATATATATATACATGTATATTGCTGTGAAGTTTAAAGGTGATTCCTTACTATTCTAATAAAACTTTCTTTTGTTCCTCTAAGCTGTTTTTGTTTTCTTGCTTTATCTGGACACCTGAACTTCTAGACATTTAGAAAAGGTTTAATGCTCACCACACACACACACACACACACACACACACACACACACACACACACACACATAATATATATATATACATGTATATTGCTGTGAAGTTTAAAGGTGATTCCTTTAGTTGACATTGTCAGAATTGATCTGTATCATTCGTACCTCTTCACCACCTATATTCATAGTACTATGTGAAGCTTCTCTCTCTCTGTCATCATTTCCTTCAGTGTCTTCATCACAGTCAACAGGGGAGTTACTCAGAAAAGGGGAGGGGTGTGGGTTAAACTGGACACACATCTCATCTCAGGCTCATTAAGAGCTTTATGTAAGAAAGAAAGAGAGAAAGTGCACACATACATACTGTACAGTCACTGGTGGACTCCCTTGTGCTAGTTAAGCCCATGTATCTACACTGAGGAGTAATTTGGAGTTGGTTCCCAAAGCAGCACAGCTCAGTGCAGAGCTGGTCATGGAGGAACTGTGAGAAAGGTAAATTTAATTACTGATAGAGAGACAGGAACACATTATTATCCAGCCTGCCTGAGATGTCATTTCCATCAGGCATGTCAAGTTCTTTCAGTGCTCTTTACACTGACACATATTCACACTCACCTGGTGTCTCGTGTCACGGAGCCTGACTTTTGACTTAAACTATGGTCCACTTTGAAGCTTATTCTAGCAGTTTCACCCACAAAGGCTAGAATAAACCATCTACATCAACATGTAATTTATAACATATATACATTAGTATCGGCATTATACAGTATATGTACATATGCTAATACTAATTTATTTACATTAGAAAAAATTTACATTCATACTACCACTCAAATATTCAGGGTCACCTATATTTAAGGGTCATCAAGATTTTTTTTTTTAATTCAGCAAGGATACATTAAATTGATTGAAAGTGAAATAAAGACATTTATAATGTTACAAAATATTTCTATTTCAAATAAATGCTGTTGTTTTGAACCTTCTATTCATCAAAGAATCCTGAAAAAAGTATAATTGTTTCCACAAAAACATTAAGCAGCATAACAGTTTTCAACATTGACAATTATTTAAAAAAAAAAATTCTTGAGCACCAAGTGAGCATATTAGAATAATTTCTGAGGAATCATGTGACAATGAAGACTGGAGTAATGGCTTCTGAAAAATTACTTTGCCATTACAGGAATAAATTACATTTTAAAATATATTCAAATAGGAAACAGCTATTTTAAATTGAAATGTTAAGTAAATTTAAATGTAAAGTTAAATGTAAATACACTAAATAAATGTAGAAAATATATCTAAAATTTGCATTGCATGCAAAAAAGAAGATGTGGAGGAAGAAAGAAATGGAAAACATTCTATGCATCATTGCAGACTCTGCAATTAATAAATAATACTCCACTTTTGTGGTACCATAGCACAATAGCAACCATATAATTTATGTTAACAGCTGCAGTTGTTATATAGTTAGTGGCTGCATAGCTGTAGTAAAGATCTCATTAAAACCTGATTCTGGGATTAAAGAAGAATCCTCTTATTTTTATGAGTCACACACCTGCTCCAGAGGCAAAATTTTCCTACATCTCAACAACAAGCTGCTCTGAGCTGCACGGGTGAACTAATGATTTACACTGTTAAGAGACAGAGAATAAGAAACCAACAGAAAAGTGAACGAGAAAAAGACTGCCAACAAGCAATGACCTACCCAGTCCTCCTGAACAGAAATAGTTGGATGTCAAACAGTGTTTGGGGGCAAATGGTGTCTTTTGATACTGATCGATCTGCAGAGTCCTGCTCTGGGGAAAACACAGCTGAAATATTTAAGAGACTTGTCTAAATGGAGGGAGACATAAATAATGTACTTTGCCCTCTGTAAGTCATGTTCTTACTAAGAAAGTTAAATGTAGATATATTAGCTTAATGACACTGAATAATGCAGAATGCAGTTGGGAATATAAAAGTACATATAGTGGACAGGGGTTAAATACAGTATACTGAGCCTTAATACTGTAAATGGCATCACATTTCAACTCTCTTCATTAAAATATAATAAAACATATATTAAAATATAAGTACATCTTGAATTCCGTTGAAGATTAAAATTTATTTTTGCTCAATAAAATTTAAATGGAAAAATTTAATATAGCCTTGCTTTGTATGTCACTGGTACAACCACAGCAAATTAATATTAATAGTTATTTTAAACTAAAATAAGTGTCCAGCATTATTTCATATAGTCTTGACACTTAATATGATTCACGGAGAAAAAAAAAAAAAAACTTAAATAGTTTACTTAAATAAAATGTCTACAAATGTTTTTTTTACTAATTTTTTCAGGTACACCACAGAAGAAGAAGAAAGCTGTTTTGCCTCTAATTCTAAACTGTTTTCTAAAAAAAAAAAAAAAGGATTGTTCAACACTGTAAATAAAACACACTGGTTACTAACGTAGCTTCGGTTCCCTTAACCTCGGAGATAAGGGAACGAGTGTTGCATTGACATGCTTATGGGGAAACTCCTGTTTACTCTGGTACTGAAGCCTGATTTGTACACATTTGTGTAGCTGCACGAACCAACGGCGCTTCAACCCACCAAAAGGGGAGGAGCCGACCTCTATATAAGTCGGCTCTGAGCGCCATTTCGTCAGAATCTTTCGATTGAAGTGACAGTCATTGATTCGCGTGCAGTCTTATAGCACGGCAGCCAACACAACACTTCCCTCATCTCAGGGAACCAATGTTACATTAGTAACTGGAGTGTTCCCTTTTGAACGGTCTCTCCCATTGCATTGACACGCTTATGGGAAATGTGTCCAATAGTGCAGTGCTATTAGCAAGTGCAGAACGAAGCCGCTCTGCGCGCCCAGCCCCGGAGCACTTTTACTGAGGGCTCCTGAAGGCATGAGCCAATAATGAGATCCAAGCCGTTTAGACTGAGGACTACATAACATAACCCTCTCCACTTATAAGGGGATTAGATAGAATTAATCCGTGCATGGCAGAGACGTCCAAGTTATAAAACCTAGTGAAGGTAAACGGTGATGACCAATCACAAATTGCCGCACAAATATCACAGATATAAATCCCACTGTACCAAGACCAAGAGGAGGACATTCCTCTAGTGGAATGGGCCCTCACACCTATAGGGCACTGCAAGCCTGCTGAGGTGTAAGACAAGGCTATAACATCCACTATCCAGCAAGATAGTCTCTGCTTCGTAACCGGAAGCCCTTTAGAGCTGCTTCCAAAGTACACAAAGAGCTGTTCTGACTGTCTAAACAGGCCTGAACATACATTCTAAGAAACCGAACCGGGCAGAGTGGATTGGGACCCTGCTCACCATATGAATTGGGGAGTGCCAGAGGGGTGATGACTTGCTCTGAACAGGGAGGAGAGCACTTTCGGCACATAGCCACATCTCTGTTTGAGGACAACTCTACAGTCGTTAGGCCCAAACTCAAGATAGGAAGCACTGACTGACAGTCCTTGCAGGTCACCCCCTCACCTGACCGACACTACAGCCAAAAGAAGAGTGGTCTTAAGCAACAGGGGCCAGAAGTCGGCAGACTGGAGTGGCTCAAAGGGAGGGCCCCGTAGGGCCCTGAGGACTATAAACAAGTCCCAAGTTGGCACAGTATGAGGACGAGGCAGATTAAATCTCTGAGCTCCTGTCTCCATTCTCCTGGAGCTACCTTGTCCCTGGACAGCATGTCTGCCCCCTGGTTCAGTCTTCCTGGCACATGAACCCATAGAAGGAGACGTCGAGCCAACCTGTGAGTCTAGGAAGGTGACCTTGTCAGCGTCCCTGATCTCCATCAAATTCAGCCAAAGAAGATGCTTCAGCAGCACCAAAATGGCCATGGCCTTGCCGATCACCTGCGCAGTGGCCTTAGTAGCGCACAGAGCCAGGTAACTCACTGTGCGCAGCTCTCTAAAGGCATCAGAACTCTGGCCGGACTCATCCATGGGGAGGAGATGTTTGGCCTAGAACACTTGAAGCACCGCCATCATGTGAAGTGCTGAGTTAGCCTGGGCAGCCACTGAATAAGCCCAGTTTGGTAGGGCTGAGTGTGTAAAGCACACTGGCGAATTGAGGCATTGGGGGGAGAGTGAAGCACGCGGGAACTGCACCGGAGTGAGTTCACTCGAGCTTATTATTAAAACCCTGCTACTCCACTGTTTCTTTTTTCTAGGGGAGAGAGGAAACAGGAGAGCAGAGTGGGGAGGACCGCCTTAATGAAAGAAGGTGATCCGCGAGCAGAGAAGAGCGAGACTCATGCTCTCGCAGTGAGAGCATGCCGTCTCAATGACCGCAGCCTTCACAAGGGCGCATTCACTGTGCCCTTATGCATCGTTACACTCGTGGTGTGACATTTGAAACAATGCCCGCAGGGGAAGGCTTCTGGCTGAACTGAGCTTCTTTCTTCTTCTGCTTCTTGCTTGCAGAGTCAGCAAGGAGATGATCTTCGTCATTGAAGGAGAAAAATTCTGATGAAATGGCGCTCAGAGACGACTTTTATCGAGGTCAGCTCCTCACCTTTTGGCGAATTGAAGCGGCATTGGTTCATGCAGTTACACGAACATGAACAAATCAGGCTTCAGTACTAGAGTAAACAGGAGTTTCCCCATAAGCGTGTCAACACAACGGGAGAGACCGTTCGAAAGGGAACAAAGCAAACTGCAGTATGTTTTACAAGAAAATTCTAATTCAGTCTTTCTACTTCAAAATTTTGTTCCATTCAATGAGTTACTTGCTGTTTCTTTGTAATTATTTGTTAAATTTACTATCCATTTCTGAGTGAACATTTTTTTAAATTACAAAAAATAAAATTTAAATTACAAAATTAAAAAAATTACACTTACACAATTTTTCAGTGCGTTTTTAAAAAGTCAGTTTTAATTATTAAAGGTGACATTCTACTGTCCTGCCCCTAGTCACACTCTTATTTAGTGTAATCTAGTTTAAAATCATTAGTATTTTTAATTTATGTATATTATTATATATATAATTTATATGATAATACATATTATATCAAAAGACCTTGACGTCCTCATTCCCAATTTTTCTTTTCCCCAAAACATCACTCAGGGCATCTGCAGAATATCTTTGTGTTCCACAAAAGAAATGAAATCACAAGAGTTTGGGAAAATGTAGCTGAGTAAATTTTCATGGTGAACTATTCCTGTAAACTATAAACAATCCATCACAGGAATACCACGAATTGAAACGACCAGGTCCAGAGTGTTATTATCAGACTTAACTTTCTTAAAGGGTTTGTTACAACTGGGCACATGACCTCTAGAAACAAGATGACAAGGCCAATACCTGTCCTCAAAGCTGTGCTATAAAAATCCAAATCTGATTTAGCACAAACACATTCTAGAGAAAGAGAGGAGAAATTTCACATACTGACAAACTGCAAACATGTCGAGCTAGAATTTAATGTCAGCTTTTAATTTCCTTCTTAAAAAGGGATGTATTCAATAACTGTGATATCAGATAACAGAAAACTGCGGCAAGCATTTCTGAAGCAGCAGGCACGTAGACCTTTTGTTTGGTTCAGGCATTCAGAGCCCTTTGTGCAGGATTATTTAATTCCACTGGAAAACCAGGAAGTGGGCGCTTTTGCCGTATTCAGTGAAAAGGCAATTGCAATCTACCGCTCCATTGTGTGGCAGCAACACGTGATTCTAATATGTTTAATTAGGTCTCTCCATCGCTTTTGACTGACTGTCCAGCAAAACACAGACGACACAATGCAAAAGGTCACATTCACTCACACAATGGTGCTCAGAGAGCTTTAAAAGCATTCCATTAACCTACTGATGGCTCTGAGCGCAGCTATGCGGGAAAGACCTTTGTATACGTGTTTGTAATACTTAACCCTATGCCAGTAGCTTATATGTGTGAGTCACGCAACTGTGCATGCAATAAATCAATGTTCTTCTGCGTCTACGTCAACTTACATTTTCCAAAATTAACAAAAATTGTATCAAAATGTATTGTAATGCATGGATCGGTCAAACTAAATGGACTTTTACATCCTTTCTACCCTTATTGCATTAGTTCATTTTGATGTGTCATGGTTCATGATCTAACCCTCCTTTCTGACATGACTTAAAGGGATAGTTTAGCCAAATCACAATTCTGTCATCATTTACTCACCCTTAAATCATTTTCAAACCTGTATTGTGAAGTTTCATCTGTGGAACAGCAAATGAAAAGTTTAGCAGAATGTCTAGTCAAGTCAATTCACCTTTATTTTCATAGCGCTTTATACAGTACAAATTGTTTCAAAGCAGCTTCACAGTACTAAACAGGAACATAACAAAATCAATTATGCAAATTTCTTCAAATATGAAACAAATTCAAATTCTGCTGCAAAGCTGTTCTACAAAGACAATAGTGTCATTAATCAGCTTAAGTTCAATAAATGTATAAAAATCATCAATTATGAAATTCTGCTATAAGCAGCTCTACAGAAGACAATGGTGTTGTTATTCAGCTCGAATCAGTTCAATGCGGATTCGATTCTGTTCACTAACAGTGTTGATTTTGCTAAATTAATTAATAATGAAACAAATTTGTTTCTGTTACAAAACAAAGACATAGAAAGACAACAGTGTCATAATCCAGCTTAATTTAGTTTTGTTTGCTTGACAGAAGTACTTCAAATGACTTGTGCACTATATATCAAGTGTTCTGAAGTCATTCAATACATTTGTTTGAGAAACAGACAAAGTTAAGAAAATCATGCTTGATTAATTCTATGCTTAATTGCATAGAAAAGAGCTATCATGAAGAAATAAAGTCAACAGAGGTGAATAAATAACAGAATTTTCATTTTGCGTGGACTGTTCCATTAGGAGATATTTATCTCCAGATTATATCCTTACTGTACATATTACTGATGCCAGGCCACTCAACTCCACTTTCAATCACAATACTGAACTGTAGTGCCACAATCTCTCATTCAGGATCAGACAAATACATAAACAAAATGGAAGAGTGTTGCCATCTTCCTCTATAAAATGACTCTCTGTTGCTCTCTCTCCCAATATCTCGGGGTCTTCCATCAAGTAAGTGGCGACAGAGAGGTGGAACTGTCAAAAGTGATGGATGACTATCAACCTTCTGCTCTCCCCCTCTTCAGTCCTCGGAGATTTACAGAGCTGCTGACTACCAGGCATGAAAACCAATCTCTTTCTCAATTTCTATCCTTCCCTATATCTCGCCAACACTCTCTCCGTGTCTTCCTTTTCCCTTCTATCTATCCATCTAACTCTATTATCTTTAGCCATTTCTTTCACCTCTGACAGATTTTGAGAACGGCGTCTATCTATGCAACCAATCAGTTTGCGTCGCTGCCGGATAGTACGGCGGAATGCAGGTGACAGGTCTGTCTCAGACGAGGACGTAAATTGCCGCGGTCTATGACAACCGTTCTGCCTCCCATCCTCTCCTCCCAACAGGATGAGGAACGGAATGCGTGCACGTCTAAATGTCGCAATTAGAACATCACAAAGGGTGGCACCGTAGGCTAATTGTGCTCTCAAAATAGTAATGGCTTTATTATCACAACTATTTTGGTGAGTGTAATGACCGTTAGGAGGCATTATGTTAATGCAATTAAGCGCTAGCTCTCTAATTGGGGGGATCTCAGAGGGCACCCTGTTTAAATATACTCAGTGATACATTTACACGGCCCTACGGTGAAAAGGCAAGGAGAATGAATACTTTAAAGATGAATATGCTTACAATAAAAACAAACAATAAATTAATAAACAATACAAGCACTGACATAACCAAACTCCTTTTTCCTCTTGCAGCAAGGTCAGCCACCCATTCCTGGCTCTAATGGTATACTAAACAATATTATTTAATTTTTATAACATATTCTTTTTCAAAAATAATATACATAGAATAAAAATGAGTATCATATAAACATCAAGTGAAATAAATAAGACAGGTATTCAGTAAGACATTCAGTTGGACTGATTCAAGTCAGTGATTCTTTTTGAATGAATCAACAATGGCAGAAAAATGCATCTATTCTATTCTATTCCATGTAAAAAAAAAAATAGGGGTCAGTAAGAAATTAAAAAAATTATCTAATATAATTTTAGATAAATACATTTTACACCATTTTACAAAATATTGATACTTCAAATACAGAAAATTTCTGAAGGATCACATGACACTGAAGAATGGAGTAATGGCTTCTGGAAATTCCAAAAAGAAACAAAAATAAATTACATTTTTAAATATATTGAAATTGAAAACAATTATCTCAAATTGTAATAATATTTCATTTAAAAAATGCAGCTTTGGTGAGCAAAAGAGACTTATTTCAACACTAGAAATAGTTTACATGATTTTTTTCCAAATATATAAAGTATATATATATATATATTTTTTTTTTAATAAATGCCTCCAAACAGGCATGTGTCACATGCTGTAATGATATGCAAATGTTATTCAAATTGCCATCCAATCGACTGTAGTGAGCCTGTGAGAGTGACCTTAGACTTTAGAAGAGCTGGGCGAGAGAAATCGTTGCTGGCAGGGGTTGCCCTTTTGCTGCACATCTGAGACCATTTGTGAGGTTTGTCTTATGATGGTTAATATGAAGAATTGGGTTAAACCTTGAGTGCTTGTTGAAGATCAGCACAAAGGGCAATTTCACCATCTAAAAGCCACGGAGAGGCCTGTACTGTGACCTCTCACCATGATCTCTCGCCTTTCTGTCATCACACAGGCATGCGGTCTAGCCCTGGTTAATCAGATATGTTCATGTTTTCCATTCATATTTCATGGCTCATCAAATTCAAATGAATTCCACTGAAAAACTGCTACTTTCCAAGGAGGTGTAATGTTCTCGTGCTGGCGCCTTGTTAGATTTTTTAAAATGTATTTATATTGTGTTTGTTTGTCTATTTTTACACCACAGGATGAGACGGGGCGTGATTACCAACATGCCAGCAGCACAATGAGCAAATTTAGACCAGAGTGAGAACACCATCACAAAAGGCACAGTGCAAACACACAATTTATGGGAAATACACACTTGGGCTGGGATGTCGAAGCTAACTGCTTTTTGAAGTTATTTTTAGCTTCTCTCACACTGCGTCCACTCTCTGCCAGTAGAGCGGTCCATTGGGACAGACAAAAAGAGAGATGGAAGGAGAGGGGAAAAAAACAGAGAGAGAGAGAGAGAGAGAGAGAGAAAATGGAGGGGAAAAACTGACAGGGTTAATGTCTGTTGTTCTACCAAACAGGAAACCTCAGTTGACCTGCGGGTGAATCGCTGAGACCATTCCTGACCCACAGACTCTGAACTGCTCTTTAAAAATCAAACTTATAACAATTATGTGGCAAGTGGTGTTTTCTGTATTGCACTGATGTGCAGAAAATTACAGATATTCTAAATTTACTGAAAATTTGCATACTGGGTATAATATTCATACTATACAGTATATTTTAGCAATTATAGTGAGAGAAGTATGGTGTTATGCTATTCTGAACACAGTCCATGATTCATTACTTGCTAGACAGCTGCATGAAAGAGACACTGGCTGTGTCCAAAATCATATACTCCCTGAGTAGGTACTACTTTTGTTTTACTTAGGGATTGTTAAAAAAAGTGTGTTCAAGATAGTGTGTAGTATGAATGCAATCCCGGCATTCATTTACATTCACCATATGGTTATTGTCATGTGACCTACCAGCATCAGTTGCATTGCACAAATCCCATGGCCATATTTGGATTTGATTGGATAAAAATCTGTCATCAGTACTTCTGGTCTGGTGAAAGTGAATTTTAGCAGATATAAATAGAAAAAAAGCCACAAAACTCTCATTCTGATACCACTGGCTCTTTAAGTGCCAGCCTCATCTGGGCCAGCAGCCAATCAAATGACAGGGTGGCAGATGGGCAGCCTGGAGAGCAAATGTGGCGCTGGCTTCAGTGCATGTTGATCTTTTACAGGATGAAAAGGTCGAGCAATTTTTTTCTTGCGGTTTTTTTTTCTCTTTCCCCCTCAAGTCTGCCACTGTACTGAGGTTTTCTACAATCACACACACACACACAAAGACACAAATTTACCACAGGCTTGCGAGAGTCAATATGTTATTCAGTTTTTTTCTCAATCTGCTATAATTACAATACAGCCCCCTGGTCAGAGCTGACACGGTGCCAAAATCCCCCACTAGCCGGAGAATGACTCACAGAGAGATAAATATTACAGCAGAATGTGTGTGTGTGTGTGTGTGGTTTTGGAGGTGAGACGGAGGCTATGAATACCACTCCCCGGGACAGTTCACACTGTTACTATCAGCAGGTATTCTCTCATCTTTATAAAGTCCAAATGAATATGCAGATTTTAAGGAGAAAAGGGCAAATAAATAAAAGTGCATAAATCCAGCATTTGTTTGCGTGAACGGAGGGGTTTCCTGCAATCGTACGGACGGCGGCTTTTGACCCCCACCATTCTGTAGTGGAGGATGATAGATTTAGCCTTCTGTCCTGCTGCTGTAGGCCCATCAACGCCAGCTGAAATGAGAAAATTGAAGTGGGCCTGTGTTATTGCCTCTGACCCTCTAGAGGCCGAGGCATCATGGGGTGGATAGACTGAGGGAGAGAGAGAGTGATATGTGGTTGTGGAGGAGGTAAATAACAGCACAACATTGTTACTCACTTCCGTTGACTTCAGAAACGCCACAACCACTCTAAATAACACTGAGGAAAAAAAGAAGTGTCAAGAGCCCAAAAAATTCCAATGGCCCTCGACAGCACCGCTGCGTCGGCAGGAAGTGATGTCACAGGTCAGTGTTTTTAATTCGGAATGTTCCCAGGGGTACAGCGACCCCTCAGCCCTGCCGGATCAGCAGCGGTGATGGGGGGAGGCTGAGCGAGAGTGGCACACCATCTCTGTGGAATAGCAATCTGCTGCGTCTAACTGTCTCACCCCTCAGCTAAGGACCTTATTAATTAATCAGCGCTGAACTGACTCGCTTGTTTCTCCCCTTCTCGCCTGCTTGTCTTTAACCCCTCCCTCATCCTTTCGTCGGCTCCACCGGGGAGAGCATTTTGTAGATGTGACTGAGGTGAGCTCTACCCCCATCTGTGGCTTCAGTTCAGCTTGGCAGTGTGAGTTTTTGATTGAGGGGCTGTATAAAAGCAATCTTCCAGTCCTGGGGAGGGAGAGAAAAAAAGAGAGCAGGCGAGCGACACTCATTTTCCTGCACATTGCACGTCTGGCTGCTTGCCTGCCAGGGCCTGCGTTTCACATAGCACATAGTTTATTATGGCGGCTGCTATCGGGCTCTCAGGCCAGTATCTGCTTGGGATGAAAACAGTGAAGTAAAAACCCCATGCAGGGGTATCTGGTGTCTCTGACAGACATACAAACCAAGACAGAGGAGAGCGAGAGAGTGAGACGTGAAAATGGATAATAAGCTTGCCTCCGACACCTGGAAAACGTGGCGGAGTATTCGATGGCTTTTCATAGCGCTCCCACATGGCAATGCATCACGCCAGGTGCGATGGGAACGACCGCTCTGTGTGCTGAATGCATGAGAGCGTTAATGTGCAGGCTAACCTTTGGAAAGTCACACGGAACCAAAAGTGAATTCCTGCACTTTAGCGATTAAACGCTGATAAGCGTGGAAAACACCACGCCTGCCATTGATTCATGCTAAACAAATCAATATATGCAAAACATGTAAGGACATATACAGAAATCACCCTTTCTTTGAGGCAAAATGTACTTATATGTGAATATTTATATTTCTTGGCATTTGTTCTGTAAGGAGAGGCTTAGATTTTGCAGTTATACTAAAGAAGATTCAGAGAAATATCATATGATGCAGAAATTCTAAGCACAGCATCAGTTCTGCATGGGTTGTTCTCGTTTCTGGAGGAATTTAATGCTTGGCAAACAGCAGGGGACTGAGGGATTTAAAGTCTGCATGCTGTTGTTTGAGGGCTTTGTTTAAATGAAATACTTTAGAATAGCTAAAAACTGTTCTTTAACTACAAAGCATAAGTCTAAGGAGCAAGAATGAAGCACTGGGTCTATTAAAACATCCAAATTGTTTGTTTTACAGTTTAACAGCCAGGTAACAGTGTGACATACAATGAAATGCTAGCAACCAACAATTCTAATAACATACTAGTATTTATTTGTTTGTTTGTTTGTTTTTTTCTTGATTGAACAACCTGCAATTAAACACAACATGGGGCAAGTTTAAACACTTAAAACACTGTTTAAATCAAAGTGAAAATTTCTGATTTTCTGATATATCTCACTTGTGCACTTCCTACAGTTTTTTTTTTTTTTTTTTTAGAAATAGTAATGAAAAAATAAAATAAAATAAAATGTGATTTCCAAGAACAAAAGCCAAGGAAATCAACAAAATCCAAAATACACTCTTAAAAATAAAGGTGCTTCACGATGCCATAGAAGAACCTTTTTGTCTAAATGGTTCCATAAAGAACCTTTAACATCTGAAGAACCTTTCTGTTTCACAAAAGGTTCTTTGTGGCGAAAGAAGGTTCTTCAGATTATAAAAAGGTAAGAAAGAGATGGTTCTTTAAAGAACCTTTGACTGAATGGTTCTTTGTGGAACCAAAAATGGCTCTTCTATGGCATCGCTTGAAGAACCTTTTGAAGCACCTTTATTTTTAAGAGTGTATATACTCATATTCAACCTATTTGAGTCCGTTAGTTAATTGAGTAGGAACATTCTCAAAAATGACTGCGAGCAGACTGCCCTGAGAGCTTCACATTTACACAATAACAAATTCAATTCTAAATATTGATTTATCTATAAAAGGAAAGGCAGGCCTGGTGTTGGATTACCTTCATCATATTACTACAGTAAGTGTTGCACATGGGATAGCTAATGGTGTCTCGCTAACACACGCTGCAGGGAAGGTCAGAGATGAGAGTTGGGATAAGCAAGAGAAACACACACTAATGTCTTTAGCTTACAGACTAGTGTTTCATCCAGCCTGCTCCAAGCACAAAGTTAGAAATGGTCAATTCAATCAAAGGGTGGACAATACCAGTATCGGAAATTTCTATATTAAAGAGGGTCCACACAGAGCAATAACGTATCTGTTATCTTTCAGAATTGAACACAAGCCTTTATATACAGTATCTCAACCCTGTATCGCATATAAAGGTTTCTGAAAGTACAGTAGTATTTGCACTGTACAAATAATATTGAGCATCAGCTATAGACTATAAGACTGACAAAGGCTAAAACAAATGTACTTTTTCATGTTTATGATACACTGATGTGTGAGATTGGAAATCATTCTATCCTAGCATGAACTACTACTGTGTATATGTGTGTGAGAGAGTCAGAAAGAGAGAAAGAGCAAGAGGGAGAGAAATTTAGAGGTAATTCACATGCAGAGGAAAACCCATAAATATAATCAACTCAATATTATTTCATGAGGTCAAATTAGATTAATTAATCTACAACTTGCTGCAGACCTGATAAAAAAGAAAGAACATTAGTATGTACTCGAGCAAGTTGGCTTGGTGAGAGGAGAGGAGAGGAGAGGAGAGGAGAGGGGAGGGTGTGCCAGTCATGGCCATAATCAGAGCCATCGCTAAGTGTAGCTGTCATCAGAACAGCTCCAAAGAGAAAGAACCACCGGCACAGACGTCTCTCAGACTGCTAAAGAGGACGGATGGGAAACTTACTGCCTCTAAATACAGCTGCAAACATTCAATCATTGCCAGCCATGAGAAAATATGCTTTTTTGTGCCAAGGACTATCACTTTTAATGTGCAGAGAGAGAAAATGTTTATTTGTTGATTCATTTATTGAAAGATTTACATTGTCAAACTACATCTGACTCTAAACTGGAGGCGTACTGAAGATTTTTCCATGTCTAGAATCAAGAACGTGAAATGTCAGTATTGGATGTGAAAGGAACCCGAGGGTGTTGAGGCTGAGTTTTTAGGATCAGATTTATATGATGGGAATCATTCAATATCAGCCTAAAAGGGATTAGAGCACAGCTGACTGCTCATTTCCTTCACACTGCCTGTATAAGTAACTATAGTCCTGAATTATAACTGCTGATCCACGCACACACGCACACGCACACGCACACGCACACACACACACACACACACACACACACACACACACACACACACACTCATGCAGATGTATGTGCTGAGTGCATGCATGTATTCAATCATTTTGTGTTAGTTTGGATTGGAACATTTGATTGAAGTTTTTGCAGATCATCTGGGATTTGGCCTTATTAAAAGAATATTCTGGCTTCAATACAAGTTAAGGTCACTTGACAGTGGCATAATTCTGATTTGAACAAAAATAATTTAAAAAGATAATAAAGGTGAGGTACTTACAGTGGAGGTGAATGGGGCCAATTGAGGATTTAAAAGAAAAATGTAAAGAAATGTAAAGCTTATAATTTTATTTAGTTATTTTTGTATTTAATTCATTAATTCCTTTGCTAAAAGCATCAGCTATTTGTGTATCATAAGAGCAAGTATCTATATCCTTTTAAAGTTGTTTAAGGTACTGTTGTCAAATTTTATATAACTTCTTAAAAAAAAAAAAAAAAAAGGTTAGTGATTTATTCACACTACAATCGTTAAAATGCTTTTTATTTTTATTTTTTTACAACTTGTGGCTATACTATTAAAACAATGTGTATTTAAATGTTTTAACATTTATTTGAATGTTTACATGCTTATGACAAATGCAAATTAATGTAAAGAAACAAATGCTCAAATGGCTGTACTTGTACCTTTTTCATTGTGGTTTAATCTGAAAAATAAATAAAACCATCATATAATATGCATCTCGATTTAAAGGGTTAGTTCACCCAAAAATGAAAATTCTGTCATTAATTACTCACCCTCATGTCGTTTAAAACCCGTAAGACCTTCATTTCATCTTCGGAACACAAATTAAGATATTTTTGATGGAATCTGAGAGCTGTCTGACCCTGCATAGACAGCAATGCAACTGAAATGTTCCCAAGTCAACGTAGCAAGGAGATCTGTAAAATAATCCATGTGACATCAGGGGTTCAACCGTAATTTTACGAAGCTACGAGAATAATTTTTGTGCGCAAAAGAAAAGAAAAAAACACTTTATTCAACAATTCGTCTCCTTTGCGTCACCCTGTAGCGCCATTTTGGAGAATATCCACTGGACGTAAACAGCGTATGCTGTTCTGTGTCAGCTGCGTCACACGGATACACTGTTTTCGTTCAGATCAAATCACAACAACGTAGGAAACAGATCTGAAGTGTCGCAGCGGACACAGAACAGCATACGCTGTTTACGTCCAGCGGATATTCTCCAAAATGGCACCAGGGTGATGCGGAGGAGACGAATTGTTGAATAGTCTTTTTTTCTTTTATTCTTTTGCGCACAAAAATTATTCTCGTAGCTTCGAAAAAAAAAGGTTGAACCCCTGATGTCACATGGATTATTTTACAGATCTCCTTGCTACGTTTCTGGACTTGGGAACATTTCAGTTGCGTTGCGGTCTATGCAGGGTCAGACAGGTCTCAGATTCCATCAAAAATATCTTAATTTGTAATCCGAATATGAACGAAGGTCTTACGGGTTTGAAACGACATGAGGGTGAGTAATTAATGACAGAATTTTTGGGTGAACTAACCCTTTAAATCTAAATTTAAATGACTATGTGAATAAACAGCCATCAAGATATTGCTTTTCTTAATGCCAATTCAGGAGTTGCAGTTCCACTGTTTGCCGGAGTAAACTGCCAAGTGCTTTACTTTAGCAACACATTCCACTGTGGCATCTTATTTAGTCTTTGCATTTCATAGCCATCCAATTGAAGCATCCAAAGTAGCCTGCAATTCCACACTTGATTCGTAAATTCAATACTTAATTAAATGAGCCAGATAAAATCATAAATACATTAGGAAAATAAATCACATCAATTTACGTTAGCATTTCAAGGTCTGGTGTTTTTTTTTTTTTTCTCCAAAACCTATTTAATTGTAAATGTAGCTTACTGTTTTCAAGGCTGTGGAGTAATATGTCTTCAAACTCCCCCTGCATACATTTCCCTATAGCATCCATCCAGAATTCTCTCAATGCTGTTAATGCTCTGATTGGAACATAGGCTAATTTTAACACAGCCTCACCTGAGGAAATTTTATTTTCGCTGGGAAAAACTATGTGATATGAATTTATGAAACTGTGAATGCTCTCTTAAATAAACACTGTAAAGTTAGGATAGCTAATTTCAATGGAGGAAACCGATTGCCTCACCCCATTTAATAATTCTTAATATACTTAGTATGTCACAGTATTGTCACCAGTATTTCACCAGCAAAATGAAAAACCTTAAAGTAGCTCAAATCTCTTGCAGTTAACGTCTAGTTAGCAATACCACATATGCATATGCTAATGTGACAAGCATGCTGGGAACTAGAAATCTGAAGTTACTCATTCAGTTTGAGTTCTCTTCACATAACTGTTTTCTATTAAGTGCAAAGAACTAAGTAATATTTAAGTGAAATTAACTTGTTTCATTTAGTAAATTTGACTGATTAGGTTTTACAATGATCAAAGCATACATGAATGGAAGCTTCAAAGACCTGGATGAACACATTCATTCACATCTACTCAGTGATTCATCACCCAAAGTGGGTTGCAGATATGAAGAACAATGCTAAATGAAAATAATTAAACAGCCACTAACCACATAATCGTGCACAGTTAGGATTGGAGTGCCACTAAAATTCACAGACCACATTGACAGCCCTGATTAGAATGGCAAAATAAACTTATCAACACTTAAAAGGGAGGAGAAAATGCTTCCCATTTCTTTAGTGCTGCTCAAATATGCACAGATGGTTTACTAAGGAAATAATGAAAAGTACTTTACATAGCATTACCCATTAAGAGTGAATGCTCCTGCATCTCAAAAGACCTCATTCAAAGTAAATGGAAAAATAGAAAACACGATTTCTAGAGATTTAGTACATCAACCTTTTGACAAAAAAACATCTTCCAGCTAACTCGTTCAAAGCTGAGAGGGTAGAAGAGATACAAGCTTATGTGGTTCCGAGAGTTCTCCAGAGTTTGGGTCAAGGTGATCCATTGGTCAATGGAGTTGAAGAGCTGCGTGAAAAAGGGGCCGCGAGGTTTGTGTAGCGAAGAGCAACTTCACCTTTGAGAGGGGCGAACAAAAGCGCAGAGTGAGGGGGGCCGCGGCGATGGACTTTAGCTTGATTAAATGGTCAGTGAGTCGGAAAACAACCCTGATGTGATCTGTGACCTCATCTTTTTACGGAAAAGATTAAATGAAAACACCTTCAAAAGGAGCCATGGGGACAAAGTCAAGTTAGCTTCTCTGAAGAGGAAAAACAGAAAAAGAGAGATGTTCTAGAACTCACATTAACATTGTGCATATACTCACTGTAAGCTGCCAAAGTGTACCATCCTCTTTCAATAACAAACAACAGCTTCTCTGGCCAATGGACTACATGGTTCGCAATACTTTTCTTTTTTTTACCTTGCTATATGTTTTTTTAGCCCTCAGTGTGCAACATCATGCACAGGAGCAAGCAAAAAATCAAAGACACTAGCGCTGTCAAAAAAAATTAGAATTTCGAATATTCATCGAATTTAAAATAAAATCCACAGTCGAATACAAAAACGTTGCATTCGAATTTTAGGTGTGCGTCAGGCAGCCATATCAGTGGTGCATGAAATGCGACGACAATGTAAGTGTCATTGCATTTTAATGCTTTTGTTAGCCTATCCAGTTGAACCCACTAGATGCGGTGCTGCTACATTGTTCATTCAAAATACTGCAGAAAAAGAGAACAATCAATGCGGGGAAGATGTTATGTCAAAACCAAAACCAAGCCTTTCACACAGAACGCATATTTATCGTGTTTTCTAGAGGGACATCTATCACCGTTGCACTCGCATCTCGCAAAAGACAGCCACATGTTTAGAAAGCTATGTCAAATTAATGTAAGTTCAACTTTTAAAAAACATGTCTCAAGACTTTATGGCAGTTTTCCCCATTCCACTGCATCTCAAGTTTTTAAATGAAGTACGTACTCTTTGTGATTGGTTTTCGGTCCTTTGTATTAAACTATATACATGCATGCATGATGCTGTTTTGTTTGTAATTGTTTAAGCAACTTTATCAATTATATAAGGTTTATAAACATTATTTTAAACATTATGCACTTTTTTCCAAAGATAATTGTGTTATTTTATTATGCTTTGAAGAAACGTGCATAATATTTTGCTCGATGCTCCCTCTTGCGGCCTCAGGAGAGAAGCCAAAAGCTTTTTTTCCCCCTAACTGAAATTATGCCTTTTAAATTCGAATATTGATCATATTTAAGTTAAAAAAATCGAATTTAGTTTTTCAGCCATTTTGACAGCCCTAAAAGACCCAAATGTAGAATACAATCTGCTCTCGGACTCTCATCGAGAGCATCTCATCAATGTTGCTGTCAGAGAGAAAATATAAGCAGTATATTTCCTACTGACAGAGAACGGAGAGAATTTATCATCGGAAGAATTTTGCAGCTGAAGCAATTCATTTACTAATGCAAGAGTAGCAACAATCTCATTTAGTAAATCCGATTCATGAAGCCACAGACTGAACACTCATTCATATCTGCTCTGATACGAATACAGCAAAGAACTTCTGTGACAGATTTTGCCAGACTGTCTGTCATAGTGAAGTTATTTAAATACCCTTAACAGCCCTGTAAAATCAAAATCTGGTTTAGATTAACCTTTAGAAGCTATACACATTTGATTCAGTGTAAATATATTTCGTTAAATATAGCAACAATTACCAATTCAACCTCATATTTTTCTTCTGTTGGCTCAAAATGACCTACTGTGTGCCTGCTGTATTCTGTACAGTGATATTCAAAGGTAAAAATAAGTCACACTGTCTCTTTTTGTACTTGTGTGACTTTAGTAGGAAGAAGCACTCTTGATCTGTAAATGGCACATAACACCTATTTCAGACACATGCAAAAATGTGCTTTGTTCTGTGGGAATCTTACTTCTGCAATTCAACACCATTTTAATCAGTGACAATCCAATCAGTCATTCTTATGGCAATCAGAGAGAGAATGCACAGAAGCGTGAGACACAGAGAGAAAGAATGGTAGGGCTGCAGACTTTAATATCTTCCAAGCGGCAGGGACTCGAATCATGTCTCTATGAAGTCTTGATTAAAACGACTTTACAGAGTCAACTGCCCCGTGCACACAACACATAATTTGGTGTTACAATTTAAGTGAAGAACATCTTGCAGAGATGTTAAAGCTTTGTCAAGGGATTATAGTGAAAAGTGTTGACTCTCAGAATAAAGTATTCTTATCAGTCACATTCAAAGCAGAGCAAACTGAAGTGGAGTACTGTACATACTGTAAAGTTATGAGTGCAGACTTGAAGAATATAATGAAGTAAATAAGTGTCATATAGATGGGTGGACTCGCACATGAGGTGTTCTCTCCTAATTATCAGAATGGCTTTAAATCAACATCAAAACAGAATTCCCAAACCAGTCCAATTCTGCAATGTGACACATTTTCAAGGAAAACATGACATTCTATTATTTACTTTCTAAAATAAAATAAAATATGAATTAAAATGACTGAAATAAAATAACTTTTAACTATGTTATTTTTTTTTTTTAACAAGACAAGTATTTCCTACAACAGTGCCTTAAGCAATCCTTAAATAACTGTTCAAAAACTATGAAGTATTTGTATCAGTCTAATTAAAACCAGAGCAAACTGAAGTCGAGTACATAAAGTACAAAAGGAAAAAAAAAAAAAAAAAAGAAATGTGTCATAACGGGGAAAAACCATCTCAATGTATGATTTTTTTCTTCAGACTGCTATTTCATACTATATATACTGAAAACAATAAACTGAATTTAAATTGCTGCAATAAAATAACAATGTTATATTACAGTAAGATTTCAGAAAGACTACATTTTCTACAACTATTCAGCAATAACTATTCACCTCTTAAATACTGTAACTATTCATTGATGCAAGCCAAAAAGAAAAACAATTTCAGAGGGTGGAGCATTTTTACAATTTGATAAAAGTTTACAAAGGTTTATTTATTTATTTATTTATTTTAGAATAATGTTAACTGATGAATGGTGCACAATGGCACCAGGAATGCTTAAGAAAACACACAGTTCATAGCCAAAGATATGAAAGGAGACACTTCTGGGCCAAAAGAAAACAAACAGCCCACACAAGCTACGGCCACCCTCATCCTCACCTTTCTAAATGGCCACACCACAGGGGAAATCGTCCTGCTACAGAGGCCGACATAAAAGCACAATTATTCCAATGTTACACCACCTCGCTCTTCCTCTCAAAGTCTGCTTCCTTTCCTAGTGTGAGGAGGAGAAAGGTGACTTTCATAGAACAGTAGAGAAGCTGACTCAGACAGTCCTGAGCCCCAGCAGGCCACAGGGCCAGCTTTCTCTCTCTACCCCAGTCTGAGCTCACCATCTATGGGTATTTTTATAAGACGGCTGCCTGTGGTCTGTAATGGGCTGAAGCCAGATATCATTAGGTGTGTGAGTCAGGGCAGACTGATCTACTCCTGCTGTATTGAGCTGGATAAATATAATCCATCTCTTCCATCCATTAGTTATTTATACCTGAGACCTTAATGCATTCTTTTTTTGGAGCACATTTAGCTTGCAGTGCCAGATCCGTATCTGCAGTGGTGTGTCCGGCTGGGTTCAAAAACCACCCGCCCCTGCAGGCGAGATGTACATCTACTAGTTATCAGATACGACAGCTGGTTTATTGGTCGGGAAAGCTCTCATTGGCCAAATGAGGCGATCAGAAGCGTTAAGGAAAATGAGACTGCGGCAGTTATGCACAGAAACCGAATCTTTTGGGGTGGAGGTGTTTTGATGGAATGTGCTGTGAAGGTGAAAACTTTTACCTCAGAAAAACCTGGCGCGAGGTGATGCTAGGCTTTATTTGGAGAATGAGACAGACAGAGTGCGTTTCAAGGTCTCTGGTGCCCCTTTCTCACCAATAGGTCTTTTCTCTGGTTCACATTGGTCACAATTGTTGGCACCCAATTACTGCAACGGGATTTTCCCAAGATAACAGCTCTGATTTTTCTCCTATAATGTCTGATGAGTTTGGAGAACACCTGACAAGAGATCAGAGAACATTCCTTCATACAGAATCTCTCCATATCCTTCAGATTCCCAGCTTCATGTTGGTGCTTCTTCTCTTCAGTTCACCCCACTAATTTTCTAGGTTTCAGTTCTGGGACAGCCATGGCAGAAGCTTCATTTTGTGCTCAGTGACACATTTTTGTGTTGATTTTGATGTTTGTTTTGGATCATTGTCCTGATGGAAGATCCAACCATGGCCCCTTATAAGAGGCATTACAACAGAGGCAGTCAGGTTTAGATTTTTTATCTGTTGGTATTTGGTAGAATCCATGACCCCAGGACCCCAAACAAACATTGTGAATATGAATTCTATTTATTTTATATAGAATTTCTGACCATCAAAAGCTGCTTGTGACTGCATAAAGACAATGAATCTAATTTATTTCTGATGTTAAAACATATTCTTAATTCATAAGACTTGCAAACTCCAGCCACTTTTTCTATTTATATATACTGTAAATATTCGTCACTTTATTTGTGCATAAGTCATATAGCAACTTAATCAGTTATGCCATCACTCAGTTCTTAAATCAATGGAAATCCAAGTTTGGTTTGCAGAGCACCAGCTCCATTTTGGTGGAAAGGGGGTTCGGGAGGACTCAATACATTCAAATGGACTAGTTTTTTAAGTCTGGATGTTTTTGAGACTTTCAGATAAGTGTGACGCCCTGCTCGGAGTCACCTAGTGTCATCATCCGTCAGTGCAGAGGAGTGTGTGTATTTTTGAAGGGTCACTCTCTTTCCTCTCTCCATCTCTCTCTCTCTTTCTCACTCGCACTGGATTTGACAGGTAAAGGAAACGGAGCACCAGAGCATGACAGCTAACAATGACCCTCTTCTCCCATTACACACACACACACACACATTCAACCCTTTGGTGGTCAAACCCTCTTTCTTCATCTAGAGCAAACGCATAAGGCCAGTTTAATGGGTCTACAGGCAGCCTTCAGTCAAATCGCAGCTCACAGGCTCATAAGAATGTGGGTAGGGAGATGTGTACTTCCTGCGCATAATTAAATGTAGTGTGTGTGTGTGTGTGTTTCAGCACCTACTGTCAGGAGTGGATGTGATGCTGACAGGTCAGTAATGTAGGATTAGGCTGGAGGGATTTCTGCTTGCTGCTGCTCTGCGGAGATGTCCTTGGAAAGGACGATGTCCATTGTGGAGTGACTTCGCTACTTCGACTTCCCTTCCCACAATGCATTTAACAGAGCGAATAGAACGCAGGCAGGATGTTTGCGTCGCATCTACGGCTCGGGGATTCTTTACCTGCGGTTTTATCTAAAAGGCCTCTTTCAGCGGCAGTCAAAGAAACACTTCCCTAACAAACGTGTCATACGTCCTTAAGTCGCAAATGAAAGGGAAACGGGAGGGAGAGTGTGGGCGAAAGTGAAGAGAAACGTCTCGTTTTCTTTTTTATGCGTCTCCGTCGATGCAAAAACTCACCGGGACACAAAAGAAGCCATTACTGCTTACCATTTGTTGAATTCTCTGGTGCCAGAAAACTGACAGATCCATTTCTCTCGCCGTTCAGAAAGAAAGCGCAAGAGACAGACATCGCATAGGACACCTAATTACCTCACATTGTGAGGGACAATACAGTCGGCGATAAGCCACCCTACTTAGGAGAGGGCCGTACGGTTTGTGCGCGAGCGTATATGCGTGGGAGGACACGTGTGTGCCAGACAGACATGAACTGCATGATCTCTGTACCCGTCTCGGTCCGAGCAGCAGACAGCGACGAAAGACGCTCAAATGACTAATGTCTTCAGTGGTGAAAAATTAATGATTTTTCTAGCCAGGGTTAATGGACATGTCAAACACAGAAAATGAGTTGTTTGAAAGTAAATGACTGTAATCTATATTGAGGCAACTCAGTTAGCCTCATCAAGAGAGCTTCAACAACACCATAGAGACTACCAACCCAACGCTCTCTCCCTCTTGCAAACACGCAGAGCATCTTCTACCTTCTGGCTCACAAAGACACACCGAAACCGAACTGTGAAGGAGATTCGCACATCCAGACACTCGTCTCATCTTTGGAGGAGCAGAGGATCAGGTGATCTTTCATAAGAACACACTGACCAATTCATGAAAGCAGTCCAGAACAGGCCAGTTCATGCACAACGGCCCATCCTGAGGTGGAGGATTACTCTGATGGCGCAGTTCTACGACAAAAGCTTGATAAATGTGTTTTGCAGTGGATTTGTTTAAGCCCTGAAGTCTTGAAATATGAGGTTACAAAACACATTCTGGA
The DNA here is from genome assembly GCF_001515645.1 of Sinocyclocheilus grahami. Classification (NCBI taxonomy): domain Eukaryota; kingdom Metazoa; phylum Chordata; class Actinopteri; order Cypriniformes; family Cyprinidae; genus Sinocyclocheilus; species Sinocyclocheilus grahami. The sequence continues at coordinate 1,147,999 of NW_015505195.1, forward strand.
AGAAAAAAGCTCAGAGGAGGGAGATGAAGACACAAACAGCAGCTATCAGAGATTCCACAGGGGGAGCTACTGATGTGCACAAATGCCATTGCAGCACTAGAAGCCTGTGTGTGTGTTTGAGAGTGTGGGACCTATCCCAATTCAGACACGGGCTGAGCTCAGATTAAAAAGAGGATGAGAGAATGCAGGTTTCTGTGAAGAATGATTCAGACTATTTTAAGCAAACACAAAAAGCTACCATGTACTAATAAGATCTGTTATCCCAAAATGGGCTCACTGAACACATTCAAAAGAATAATGAACAACAAAATGTGTCATCTGTCTCATAAATTGATACTTAAGTGGCGATGGATTTTCAATATTATGTCAAGCATTGTAAAACAGCTAGTAAAGCTGGTTTTGTTTGTCTTATTGCTACAGACCAGTAGGGCTGCACAATTAATCGTCTACTGTCAACAAAAGAGAAGCTTAAGTGCTCCCTGTGGTTTTCTGTCATAAAAAAAGCTTAATTAGTTAAAGTTTGAAAATTAAGAAGTCGTAAATACTGGTATTGTCATTTTAAAGTTGAACTGTAAAATAAAATGTATTATATTATTATTATTATTATACTTAATTATTTTATTTTACTGTGAAATATCACAATAGTAATACTTCTCATTTTGTTTATTATTTTTATTTAGTACCAACAACAAAGTTTTTCTTAAATTGATTTTTTATTTTTCACGATTTTTTATTTTTACAGTGAAATAATAATGGTAATATTTAATGGCAATATTTCTTATTTTATTTCTTATTATTCTTAAATACTAGATTTATAATTTTAATATTTATATATTTATATTAAATAATATTTATATTATATTAAACAATACCAACAATATGTATTATTATTATTAAAGTCAAGATATATAAATCACAAATGTTTATTTTATTTTTGTTTATTGTATAAATGTTTATACATTTGTTGCTGAAATTGTGCCCTACCAAAAAAAACAAAAAAAAAACAACTGAAGCAAGAAAAAAAAAAAAATCAGTTTCCCCCCAAATTTGCAATTCTACAGACCAGAGATCAAAAATTGTTTAAAAGTTTTTTGTCTGTGCTGTCTTCCTGTTTACATTTCCACAGAAATCATATTTCTCCCCCTCCTCTCTCACTTTTTGTCATTTCTTCCACATTCACATGCCCTGTTCTTATCTCTCTATCCATACCGCACAAGGGCGAAACCCCCGAGCCTGCCCACCACATATGACCAGGCAGAACAGAGATAACAGGTGTGTTTGTGAGTTGGGCGCCTCTGTGACTGACAGACTGCAAACACAAAGATATGTACCTTGGGCAGGCCTTTGCTGTGGGCTCAGATTGTGTACTATTAGCTGGTGTGGTAAGTGAGTTTGACGGCAGCGAGATTGGAACAGGGAGGGCTGTGCCAGCGATTCAGAGGGCCAACAGCAGCCAACACAATACACACACAGAACATTGAGGGCCCCATGGCACTGAGGGCAAGAGCAAAGCAATATGTCAGCGTATGTGAACCAGTGCAGGGGAGAGAGACAAGAACGGATGAGAAGAGATGGCACAAAATAATCAGAGGTGAGGTAGCATGAGACTGGACCCGACAAAAAAAATTTATTAAAAAATTTAAAAAACGAGGAGAGAAGAGAAGAGGTGTATCAGTATCTTTCCAGTAAAAATATGTAAACATTCAATACATTTACCAATAAAACTAAACATTTTATATCAAATGTATTTTTAAAATGTAAAAACAGTAATACTGCAAAATATTATTACAATTTAAATTACTATTTTAATGTTTTAAATGACACATATTATGCCCCTTTATACAATATGTAATATAAGTCTCTGGTGTCCTCAGAATGTGTCTGTGAAGTTTCAGCTCAAAAATACTCAACAGATCATTTATAATATCATTTTGAAAATGCCTATTTTGATTGGAAGCAGAAACATGATGTTTTTCGGGCCTGTCTCTTTAAATGCAAATGAGCTGCTGCTCCCCGCCCCCTTTTCCAGAATAGAGCTGTGCCATACAGCTCGGACCTGCTAAAAACATCTCTTTTGGTTCTGATTGTCATGTATATTCTGCTGAAATCATGCGTTTTAAACCATATGAGTTTAAACTTCTGATACAGTGTTTCCTGAGTGCACACATCCGAAGCACATGGACAGAAAGCGGCTGTCACAGCATGTGAATACTAAACTAAGTTCTCATTCACACGCACGTGTGTGTGTGTGAAAACGCACATGAGTTACAAAAAACAGTCGGTTATGTCTGTGAAGGTAAACATCTGGGAAATAAATCGTTTATTATATAAAAAAAAAAATGTTTATTTTAGATCTGTGTGGAAAAAAAATCAGCAGCAATATAGGCCTACAGTAAATAAATCAATAAATCCTCTACTCTCGTCTGCTCTGAGGCTGGGACTGTAAATAGTGTTCTGTGCTCGTCTGTGCAGCCAAAGACAGAACAGTTAGCATGTTTTGCTCAAACTTTCGCCATGACATTAGAGCTGGTACACCATTGTAGCTTGCGAAATCAAAATGAAGGCGCCGTGGGTGGAAACTTACAGATTAAGGGGCGGTAATATTATAATGAGATCCTTTTGCCACGTCACCAAGGGAGCGAAATCAGACACGCTCGTTTTCTCAGACGCTTGCAGAAAAAGGCTTCCCAAAACAAAGTTACTGGGTTAATCTTTTTCACATTTCCTTGGTTGGTAGATGCACCGGGGATCTGATTATAGCACTTAAAGGGATAGTTCACCCAAGAATGAAAATTTGATGTTTATCTGCTTACCCCCAGGGCATCCATGATGTAGGTGACTTTGTTTCTTCAGTAGAACACATTTGATGATTTTTTACTTTAACCGTTGCTATAAGTCGTATAATGCATGGCAATGGTAACAAAATCTATGAGAGTAAAAAAAACATGCAAATTACAAATCCAAATTAAACCCTGCTGTTCGTGATGACACATTGATGTCCTAAGACACGAAACGATCAGTTTGTGCCAGAAAAACCGAACAGTATTTATATCATATTTTACCTCTATTAAACACCCATGTCCAACTGCTTTT
>NW_015505195.1:1151113-1156657 GCF_001515645.1 Sinocyclocheilus grahami
AGTCGTATAATGCATGGCAATGGTAACAAAATCTATGAGAGTAAAAAAAACATGCAAATTACAAATCCAAATTAAACCCTGCTGTTCGTGATGACACATTGATGTCCTAAGACACGAAACGATCAGTTTGTGCCAGAAAAACCGAACAGTATTTATATCATATTTTACCTCTAATACACCACCATGTCCAACTGTCTTTGGGCGCGCACACAGCTTCCGGTGCGTGAGGAGTGTACGCGCTCTGGCGAAGTTTACATTAATGGGTGTGTTGATATCCAGCCAAAGAGCAATCAACCACAACTTCAGGCGAGCAGGCTCAGAAGTTGGGAATACGTGGAAAGTCACCACTCCCGATCGGAATTTGTTGCACACGTGTAAACACAAAAACCCGCTCCAGATCCGATTTTTTTCCATCCTATCTGAGCCACTTCCAAATGTGGATTTTAATCAAATACACATCTGATATCTGGACATCCGACCTACGTCTAAATTTACTGAGATGGAAACTTTTTATAGGTAAGAAATTGCACATTCAGGAGCTGGTTTTCAACCCCCGCCCCGTAAATTTGTAAAATACAACAGCTAAAATCTACATATATTTCTCAGCAATGAGGTGATAACTTAGCAGTTTTTGTAATTAAACTGACAAGCTTGTTTGCAATGCTTCACAATCGCTCGCTCGCACGTGGGTGCATGCGTATGTTCGTTCATTTTCTCTCTCTCTCCTTAATTCGAATTAATTTCAATAAATATCATCTTTATTTCACTAAAGAATTCTACCTCTAACGAGCTGTAGATAAAATAGTCTAACAAATTAAAATTACCATTATTTTCCGGTCTTTATCCTTTCAGTCAGATTTTGTGCTGCAAAACATCCTTGACAGCCGTTGTCCATGCTGTCAAATAATAATGGCCATTCGATGTGAATTATATAAATAATTTTAACGGCCATTTAAAACTCGAGGGTCTACCATGTGAATAGTAAAGCGATCACTGCAGACAATCCTTTTGGGTGGGAATTAATGTAAACTCAGATATCGGATACCAGTCGTGTCTAAAGTGAATGTAAACAGACGTGCCAAAAAATCGGATATGGTCAAAAGTTCGGATCTGTGCATTAAGACTTGCAGTGTAAACGCAGCCTTAGAGGTAAAAAATGATATAAATACTGCTCGGTTTCTGGCACAAACCGATCGTTTCGTGTCTTAGGACATCAATGTGTCGTTACGAGCCGCAGGGTTAAATTTGGATTTGTCTGTGCATGTTTTTTTTACTCTCATAGATTTTGTTACCATTGCCATGCATTATACGACTGATAGACTGCAACGGTTGGAGTTAAAAATCATCAAACGTGTTCTACTTAAGAAACAAAGTCACCTACATCTTGGATGCCCTGGGGGTAAGCAGATAAACATCACATTTTCATTCTTGGGTGAACTATCCCTTTAAAACCTGGAAAAGTCAGATTTTCATGATATGTCACCTTTAAAATGTATTCTATTCCTGTGATAGCAAAGCTGAATTTTCAGCAGCCATTACTTCAGTGTTCAGTCACGTGATCCTTCAGAAATCATTCTAATATGCTGATTTGATGTTCAGGAATCATTTCTTATTATTATCAGTAAAAAACTGTTTTGTAAATGTCTTTACTGTCACTTTTGCTCAATTTAATGTGTCCATGCTATGAAAAAAAAAGAATTAAAAATGTACCCAAACTTTTAAAAAGTAGTGTGAATATACACGGTAAGTTTTCCTCAGAAGCAATAATAATAATAAGTGAATAAATAAATAAACAAGTAAACAAAGTGTATCACCCCAATGGGGTGGTGATACACTTATATTAAAAAATATTCTCTGAAATCAGTTTGTTCAATTGCACAATTGTGGCTCTTTACTGTTAAATACAACAGTATCACATGTTTGGATGGCAATATGCATATGACAATTACATGCACATGAAGCTATTCATAAATTAATAAAAAACCTTTTTAAAAATGAGGAAAATGAAGAAAAGTTAATCATATGGTCCTATACCAGGCAGTTTCTCAGCAACAGGGCTATGAGAAGATGTGGGAGGTTAACTAGTGTCTCCACCATCTCGCAGCCACTGCTCTGCTCTCTCTCAACAAGACTTTTATTTTTCTAAACAATTAGTGTCAATACACCACAACTGATCTAAAACACTGACAAATCTAGAAGTAAATCTCTTCATGCTCTAGTAAGAACTGCATCGGTTTGTTAGTTGTGTCCAGTTCAAGATCAGGAGATAGTGAATGTGGTGAAGCTGTGAGAGAGACAGCTCATGGAGTGGGGTCTGTGACCGCCTGTCTGCCTGGCATTCACAGTCCCAGCAGTGCCTGGCCTCTTTGCCTCCATTCCAGCTCCGGTCCCCAAGCTGCCACTAACGATCACTCGGCCTACCCTGGCACACTTAACATGCAGACCATGCTAAATCACTGCGGCGAAACAGACACACACGTAAACTCCCAACCACACATACACAATCTGAATATAAGACTACATGACAGAGAGGGACTTACATAAGCAAAACAGTCAGCACTGCACTATTTTGATCTCTAGAACACACAATTTTGCACACAACGATGCCGTACTCATTTCGATCAAAGAGAGCTGACTGAAGATATGTCTGATATCATTTGAACATATACTGTAGATACACTTCAGTATCATACATGCTAACTGGGCCAATAAAAAAAATAATTTGTCTAAATTAATTTTTTTAAACTAAAAATAACTAAATAAATAACATAATAATTATAATAATTATTATTATAACTTAATTATTTTAGTATTAATTAGTATATATGTAATGATTATTAAAAAATAATATAATTTCAATTCAAATACAATAAAAAATTAAACTGAAATATTTTTTTATATTTTGATATTATATTTATACAATTTAAATAAATGTAAATAATGAGTTTGCATGAATGTATGATGTGCATCATATTTCTATTTAAATTATAACATTATTATCATTTAATAATCATTACATATATAATAATTAATTAATACATTAATACACAATGTGTGTGTAATATGTGTTATTAAATCAAAATCAATCTTATATAAAATAATAACAATATATTTTAAATATAATTTAAATATATCATTCAATTATATTTATACTGAAAAAATATAATGTAAATACATTATTAACATATTTTATATAACAATATGTGATTAAATTAAGACCGCCTACTCACCTGTTAGCAGGTGTAAACTGAATCAATGTGACATATGCGCTAGGCCACAGCTCCTACATAATACATTTGATACCAAAGACACTGAATAAATAACTACAAGACGTGCATTGCAGTGTTTCAGATTCATATAGAACGATAATAAATTACTATCTCCATGGTGAATAAGCTGACGGCTACATTTCCATTTCCGTTTCTTTTGTTCATCTGCAAGCCTCGCTGTCATAGCGTGCAAGAGAGGTGACCGGCGTGCTAATGAGTCCTAAGTGGCACTGTTTGTGTTTACACCTGTTTATGTGCAGGCTGTTATCAAGCTTTACATGGAGTACACATACACACACACACACACAAACACAGTGGATTGTGTGTTAGCTGCTCTTCTATGAGCCAACATCACTTCTGTTCGCCTCCTGCCTGCTGTTTCTGTGTATTTCTGCCCTGCATCTGTCTGCTAACAGCCATCCACATATAAAGAGAGACCCCTAACCGCCCATCTGTCACTTCCATTCTTTCTCCTTCTCTCTCTCCTGATTCAGTCTCTTGCTCTGTGCGCAGTAGGGTTGGGTGCTATGGTAGTATATACAGTGGGGCAAAAAAGTATTTAGTCAGCCACCAATTGTGCAAGTTCTCCCATAAAAATACAGCAGATAGTATATATGTAGAACAGAGGTCCCCAACTACCGGGTCGTGACCCAGTACCGTGAAAGTGTTGCTACTGGGTCGCAAGAACGTTCTGGGAAAAATTTGTATGACACTGTTATTTATTGCGCGGTAATGATTGTTCTAATTATTCTGTATTTTCGTTTGTTGCATGCGATTGCTATGGAGTACCAATTTGACAATTTCATGTAAATTAAATGTTCAATTAGTAAATAAATGATTGTTCTGATCTGTCATATATTAGGGGTTAAATGGATCGCAGCTGAGCCGTGATACATACGGACCAGGCCACACAATTCGGCACGCATGTGATTCGCAGATTAATTTGCCAATTTACAAGTTCAAGCGATTTTAAACCACAAGAAGTTTGATTCCTCTTTCACTTCTCCTTGCGTTTGAGATACATACAGAGGCGGACAAAGTACTCAACTCCATTACTTGAGTGAAAGTACAGATATTGCTGGTCAAACATTACTCCATTACAAGTAAAAGTTGTAAAGACAGATCTTTACTTAAGTAAAAGTACAGAAGTACTTGCTTTTTAAAGTACTGAAGTACCAAAAGTAAATGTCCTTTTTTATGTCAATGCACTGTTTTATTGTTGTACGTAATACTTGCAATACTTCTGAAGCAACTTAGAATACATTACACCTGCTGAATACACTGACTAGCTTGTAGTATATTTGGAATAAAGAGCTTTTAGAATGTTAAAAACCTATGGGGGAAAAACAACAAAACAAAAACAATTATTTAACACCCTATACCCACCCCCACAAAAGCAGGATGGTAGTGATCTCACAACCTCTGCATACATATAAAATTGTCAAAATTCTCTGTGCTTTAAATATTTTTTTCTTGCTTGCCTGAAAAATCATCCGATCCATGACTCAAAATATAGAAAATATATATAGAACTGCTGTAGAACATACTACAGGTTTCAACTTATAGAGATTCTGCTATACAGTGGCTTTTTCCCGCTTCATAATCAGTGATGGAATCCCTCCCATCCTAACACCAGTCTTTTTTCTCTGATTCTTATTTTCCGAAAATAATTCTTTTTTGCTTAGAATAATTTACTTGCTGAGTTAAGTTTAAAGCTTAAAAATCTCCATGGAGAAAATGTATGGGAAAATTCATCTGGAGCCACTAAACAGTCACTTGCTAGGTCTCCATTTAATTACTTTTTATGTGAATTCTGAAATTGTGCTTAGGAAAACCTTAATGGAAATGCTTGATACACTTTATTGAGGCAGAGGTAGATTTGCATCCACAAATCAAAACCTGTATTAAGGTTGTCTCTTTTTTTTTTTCCAAAATGATGACATGTTGTGACCATTTTCTCACATTTACAAGCAATATGCCACTCCATGACACACAATTAAGGCAGGTTGCCTCGAGATAATGTGCATAAAATAAGTGAGGTTAAATGAGCAATATTGTGCATTCTCTCTCTCTAAATTTTCAGAAATATTCTTAAAAATGCTAAATACTTGGGATGGAAAACCAGCAAATCATTTGTTATGAATATTGGTTTCCTTTGCATTCCAAAATAAATAAATATGACACACACACACATATATATATATATATATATATATATATATATATATATATATATATATATATATATATATATATATATATATATATATATATA
>NW_015505195.1:1156997-1173850 GCF_001515645.1 Sinocyclocheilus grahami
ATATACATATAAAATGAATAATAATAAAATAATATGGTAACACTTTAGAATAGGGAACACATATTCACTATTAACTAAGAGTTTTCCTTGAACAAACTTAATAGTTAGTAAGGTAGTTGTTAAATTTAGGCATGGGGTGGATTAAGGGATCTAAAATACGGTCATGTAGAATAAGGCATTAAAATGTGCTTTATAAGTGCCAATTAACAGGCAATATGCAAGCTAATAAGCAACTAATTAATAGCAAGAATTTATCCTTAAAATAAGGTGTTAACAATAATATAGTAATAATAAAATATAAATAAAAAATACATACATACTATAGGTATAATATTAATATAATGCAATATAACTGTCACACTGCCGAACCCAACTGTGCAGCATTACATATAAGAGCTAAGAAGGTGACCAGCTACTCCTCTGGGGGGTGGGGGAGAGCAATGCAGTGTTTGGATGGAGGTGGGTGGGGGAAGGCTGCTGTATCAGCAGAATATGAGCAGCCCTCTCTTTCCCTCCCTTCACCACTCTCTCGCTCTCTCTACCCCCCACCCCTCCTCCTCTCTGCTGGTGTCTGGGGAACTCAAGGGCAAGCACTCAGCTGTCACCTCCCCCCGCCTCTCTCTCCCTGTCCCAGCCCTGGAGAACAGTCACCTTACCGTACCACACACGGGACACTCTCCCATGAAACCTCACACTGGAACATACAACATATGGACAGTAATATACCACCGGAATAGTGTGACCAGCTGAAGCCTTGAGATAAAAAAAAAAAAACGTGTGTTACATACAGAACATGAACCAAAGTCACCTATAGTCACCTATGGTATATATAGAACACCAGTAACCTTACCAACACCTTTACCTGTAGAACATATAAAATGCAAAGAATATAGTCACCTTGGAGCACAGCTAACACAGTCACCTCACTTACATCATACAATAAAATGAAAGTAAAGTTACTCCACATCACATCCAGTGCCAGCAGTGTCCTGCAGTGTGACATTCTTTACTTCATAAAAGTCTTTGGAGCAATTAATGTATGATTATTTTTTACAATTATTAGATGTGGCTTTTATTAGCTCATTTGAATTTGCATGGTTTATTTGTACTTTTAAAATTAATTGTCACATTTATGTTTAAACAGAAAAAAATGTGTTAAATTGGTAAAAAAAAAAAAAAAACACACATTCACAAGAAAATAAACAATAATGAAATTAATAAATGATAATGAATTAAAATAGAAATCAGTGAAATCAGTAATACTGTGTGTATATATATATATATATATATATATAGGGGAAAGTGTATACCTTAAGTATAAAGACTGGTCACAATTGAACATTTTTATTTAAAATAATAAAGGTTTTATTATTTTTAATCACATTTTTCTTCAATAGGTTATTTAAATGGTCCTGTTTTAAAATGTATTTTTTATAAGTAAAAATATTTAAATTAGTCTCTCAATTAATATGTGGTTATTAAAGCTGCATGTATAAAAAAATAATAATAATAAATTGCTGTTTAAAACCATTTTAGATGGAGTACAATGTCACAAAACGTATTTCATTCCCAAAAGTATTTCATGCCAACTAGACAACATTCTGGAGTGAAAATCAAATTCAAATCTGGAAATGTACAGAAAATTTTGGGATTTTCTAATAAGAAATATTATGGGGGAGGGTGGGGGGGGAGTACTATTTAGGATTCTGTACCATTTCTCAGTCACTAATCAAATAAGTAAATTAGTGATACTAATGAGAAGTTAGATGTTTATGCTTCCATCAAAGCACGGGATGCTCTTTGGATCATTCTCAAATCATGCTGATTAACACAATCGTCAGATTTTAATGAAACCATTGTAATGCAAAACAGAAGCATGTTCACAAGTGGAGTGTATATTTATAAAAAAAATTATTTGTCAACTTCCCGGTTATCTATACAGCACAGTTCTGCCTGAGTACACAGGCGAATGTATTAAGCAGATGCCAAATACTTCTCACTCCACACTTCAACACACTTAACACCTCTTCAACTTTGCACAGCTACTAAACTCCTTATACAGCACTCACCTCATTTTCAAATCTGTAGCTCACTAGGCGATCAGTTTTTTTCAAACCGTTTACACATGCAACAATGTTACCAAAACTGACTCCTATCCGATCTGATAACAAAAGCAGCCACAGCAACACGTACAGTACAAAACAATCACATTACATAAGTCTCACATAAATTGATGTGAAGAATAAGATGTATGACAGAGTGACCACATCAAACGATCCTAATTAGTCTCCTAGCAACCAGTCCAACAGTTACCGAATGCCATTGTCAATGTAACTACATCCGTCTCTAGCTCTACTCAAGATCATCATCACCATCATCATCATCTTCCAACTACAGTCTCAATCCCACGGCTGCTAACAGTCGGCTTCTGATAGCTCATACACAACAGTCAGACGGTCTCATAGCTCTCCCTCCCACAGATCAGAGCACTATCGCGACAGCGCTCCCTAAAGAGCACAGTCAGGGCAGGGCGGAAACAAATATGTTCCCTGACTTCGGACTTTCTGACACAATTCGCCACTGCTACAGAGTTTGGCAGCAGCAACACGGGAGCTCGTGGAGTGTGTGAAAATGTGCGTGTGATCGTTCCTTTAATATGCCGTGTTGCTCGGAGACTGTAGATACTGACAGCGCTTTCATGTGTTTATTAGTTCTTGGTGCGACAGGCTCTGTGCTTTTTGCCTAAATGAACAAGGATTCACTTTGAGATTCACTTTGGAGATTTACTTTCGTTATTAAAAGTAACATAAAATTACACTAACTGTGATGAAAAAAATGGCACTTGTGTTGTAATTCAGAGTTGATATACAATAAAGACTAATTTCAAAACCTATTAAATAAACAGTTAGGTTTTGCTAAAAACAATCTTGCTGAAATTAATTGCAGCATGCACACTCACACACACAGTTCTCCTGTAATCATCTTTCTCAGTGGGAGGCCTGTAAAAATAGAGCTGACTGACTATAACAAGCAGGGCTACTTTAACAAGTGGTTATGTCTTATTGAATAGACAAGACATATGAGGTCTCTTTTAATATATCAATTGGTTCTGCAAGACAACAATGGAATTTTCAGATTTTTCTCAGAGAAAAAGACCTGAGTAATCTAACGAGTGTCTTCCAGAGGTCATGACTGTCATCTCAATAATGTCTCAATCTGCATCCATATTTGCCAATTTAATTAAGTTTGCCATCAAAACAGAGTTTAATGCGCTCAAACACTTCATCAAATATTTCAAAGAGCAATTTATCTGAGCTATGCTATTTATATTTATTTTAGATCTCTATGCACTTAAGCTGCATAACAACAAAATGTTGCTTTGACACTGAAAATCACTGTCAGTGTGAACAGCACTTTAATCAGTATTAATAATCTTGTTGTATTTTGATTTTAAAATATAGAGTCTTATAAGGCTGCATTTATTTGCTAAAAATACAGCTAAAACAGTAATATTCTGATATATTGTTACAATTTAAAAGAACTATTTTCTATTTAACATATTTTAAAATCTCATATATTTCTGTGATGCAAAGCTGAATTTTCAGCAGCCATTACACCAGTTTTAGAGTAACATAAATCCTTCAGAAACCATTCTAATTAGCTGATTTGAAAGTGAAAAAGTGAAAGTGAAGTGACATGTGGCCAAGTATGGTGACCCATACTCGGAATTAGTGCTCTGCATTTATCCCATCCAAAGTACACACACACAGCAGTGAACACACACAAACCGTGGAAACCTTGTTACATTTTTCTTAAGTAAAGATAAGTAAAAAATTTACCTTAATATGCCCTTGACGAATAAAAGTAATAATTTCTTCGTTTTTCCTTAACCAAATAATGATTTTCCTCAAGGGGGGTAAAACACTATTTATGGTCTACAACACCTTGCATTTTGTTCGGCTTACTTAGCATAATCAGTGTAAGACTGGATGTAAACACCCTCTATTTTTACTATTTTAATTTTGGAAAAAGTAAAATGTGTAACAAACTGCACTGAGCTATGAAAGAGCCTCCTCTGAGCAATAAAATGTTTCTCTGGTGTATTAATTACAGAAGCGTTTTATCGTTCCATCAGACATTTTCATCGAGAGAGAAGCTTTGGACCACTTTTATTCATATCCTACAGAATTCAGACTTACAGATTTCTCCGTCTCTGTACGCGAGATGAGGAGAGGACGTCCATGCCACGTGAAGGTCGTTCGTCTGCAGCAGGAAGCGGGCTGAGGCAGCAGGGTGGTTCGCTCCTCTAATGTAATCTAAACGGGAAGAGGCTTCTGAGGGAGATGTAATTTCAGAGGCCCAAAAAAAGCAGCTTCAAATGTGGCTGATCACATTAGCCTGCCATCACTAAATAGGATTTCTCTACTGTAACAGCAGAGCGTACCCATTACAAATGACTTAAGCTCAGAGACCAGTAACTCAATAGGGGGAAAAAAAATCAATATATATCAGAAATAATTACTTCTTCCACCCCCAGTCTCGCCACCTCCCAAGCTCTCAGATCTGTCATTAATCATGCTGAGATTTTTGGGTTGGATAAGATAGAAAAAATCAATATATATCAGAAATAATTACCTCCCCCCTCTTCTTCCACCCCCGGTCTCGCCACCTCCCAAGCTCTCAGATCTGTCATTAATCATGCTGAGATTTTTGGGTTGGATAAGATAATTAAGACAGGAGAGGAGAGACAGAGAAGTGAGGTGTGGATTTTATGGTTAGAGAAACGAGGCGTGTTTGAATGGCAGAGATAAGTACAGCATTTAGAAGGTGACAGTTCGGAAAGAGAACGAGAAGGAGAAAAAGAATGAGAGAAAGAGAGAGACTGTCTCACCTCTGCTGTGTGTGATCCATCAAACAAGGGAAAAACACAGGAATTCATCATAGCAGAGCATTCGGACTGTGCAAATCAACATTATGTGAAATCGCCCGTCGGCAAGAGGAGGAGGAGGTATAAAATGAAAAACAAATAAATCAAAAGTGGAAAATAAAAAAAAACACTGACTTTTATCTGTTTCTTTGTTTGTCTCAAGTTGTTTTTCAGGAAACACAGGTGACGAAATGAGGCTAACTGAGAACTTTTGTATGTACAGATTGAACATGTATGTCAATTTAACGTGTTCATGTATGTGTGTACTATGTTACGTTATTAGATTGCATTAGAAATGCATGCATGTATATGGTTGTGTTGCATCCATGTGTGTGTGTTACTTCAGCTAAATGGCGTTTCCATCACTCTCTGCCAGTTCCACCTGATTTTATCTACTTCTGCTGGAACAAACAGTCAGTTGGGAGGCAGCTAGCATCGGATTGGGAATGAAGAGCCTCATATTGAGACAGAGAAACAGGTGAAAAGACAAAGCGGAGAGAGAAAACTGCCGGCATCTGCTACTTCATTAGCTGGTGATGTTAAAGAAGTATTGCTTCAGCCTGGCTGACAGAGAATGAAGAAATATCCACCTGGAGTCAAACACAATGGAGACGATGGGCCATTCGTCACTCTGAGAGGCTGGGAGTATGGATGAGAGAGCCACTGCAGATGAGCCAAGAGCAGACGATGGAACACACACACGTGCATGCGCACGCACACACACACACACACACACAGCGCGCTAAACAGCATGTCCATGTTGATTGTTAGACTTTCAGCTTGAGCTTGAGGTATTCGGCTGGTTCACCGTAAATGACTGTTCACTTTAACCTTATTTAGAAGCACACAACGGGTATAATGTATTTAACATTAACTCATTAATAATGAAAAATATAAGATTATATAAAGATTACATAAAATTATAATCATAATATTTATATTATAAAATTATCAAATATTATATACAGTATATATGATCAATTCTGAATTTTTGTTGCCTTTAAGAGACAGCAGCAAATTCACCGTTGGCTTAAAAATGTCCTGTACAGCAATTTTTCTGAAATCTAATATAGATGAAAGTCTGAAAATATCACCAAAATCAATAACTTTGCATCTTAAACAGCTCTATAAACTAGACTGCAGCTTAGAGGCGACAGCTGGCAATTCCAGTTTAAGGCCTTGAGTATAACCAACTCAACCTCTCCGAGCATTAGGGGTCAGAGGTGAAAATTAACCATAAACTGAATGGATTTTCATTTGTAGTTGTTCTTCAATTCAAATAAGGCGAGTCACAGAGCAAAAATTTATCTAAACTGAATTCCTTATAACAGGAATTGTGAAAGAGTCCAGTTGGCCTACATGATGATTTGAGGGTGAGGGGAGAAATGAAAAATTATATTATATATATATATATATATATAAGGAGAATATGCTAAAAATTATAACAATACATATGAAATAAAATACAATAATACAGATTCAACACTGAGTTTGATGACGATCAATATTATATGTCTAAGTAATTTAAAGGACTCTTCCTTATTAAATGAGTGAATTCCATGTATTCCCTTTTGTTTTCCCCTAACATTATTTATTAAAGCATAAACTTCATCCTGGAATTTATAAATCTCCAAAAGAGCAAGTGTGCATGTACTCTCCATAGTCACACAAAGGTTAAAAAAATTACAAAATTACTGCATTTTCTCCAGTCATATTTAACACATGGCTGGATATATACTGTATATATTGAAATGTTTGCTTCATCAATAGCCCTCTATGAAAGACAGAGATGTGCACGTCTGTTCGGCTTTAATGCGAGGAAGAGCGTCCCATGGTTCACTTTCCC
The DNA here is from genome assembly GCF_001515645.1 of Sinocyclocheilus grahami. Lineage (NCBI taxonomy): Eukaryota > Metazoa > Chordata > Actinopteri > Cypriniformes > Cyprinidae > Sinocyclocheilus > Sinocyclocheilus grahami. The sequence goes on from NW_015505195.1 coordinate 1,163,771, forward strand.
TTCAGAAAAGGCTGATTTGTTACATAATAAAGTGATGAGTGAGGAGGAAGATGGAAGCTCAGTGTGGTGGCACTGTGATCAGAGCTTCTTTATGGGTTATTAAGATGTACCTGGGTGTGACAGGGCATCAATAACTTCATCGCTGGCAGAGATAGCCCGCTGAGAGGCAGATGGCATACATGACTGGATATCAGTGATTATGCAGCATAATTAAAGGCAATCATAATATCACAAAGTTTCACTTGCACTTTTGCAAGAGGCTGCAGCAGGCACAATTAAGACGTTATGCTGCAGTCTGGGCACAATGTGCATCGCAAGAAGAAAAAGGGTGATCAATAGGGAGAAAGAGTTCAAATAAGGAATTACAGGCTTACAAATATCAAATATATACATTATTTGGTATTAAGAACTAGAGTGAGGACTAAATTTTTACATTTTCTGAAGAAAAAAAAGTGAGTGGTGCTTGTCTGTGCATTCTCGCCATGATGATGCTACGGAGTTCTGGGTGGTTATAGCAGGCCTAATTAAATCGGAAAAGATAAAAAGGGCATCGTGCGAAATGGTCTGTACTTTTGCGTTCATTCATTTTTCCTTCTTTAACCATGATGGAAAAAAAATGAAAAAAGAATGGTTGTTGTATTTTTAAATGCTATGTTGAAAACCAAAATTGAAATTAGAACTGTACACACAAAATGCAGTGCGAAAAAGTAACATATTGACTTCTTTTCAGATTTTTATTTTATGACTTTTTGCACCTTTAATAAACTTTTTCAAAATGCACAAACTAATATGTAAAAAAAAATCGATTTTTCAAGTTCTGTTTGGCCAAATTCGAAATAATGCTTCTCCCGCATGTTCGATTGAGAACTACAATCGTCTACATATATATATATATATATATATTAGAGATGGACTGATTGCAATTTTCTTGGCTGATTCCGATCTCTTGGAAGTGTGACCTGCCGATACCGATTTTCTTTCTAAGAACTATAATTGACAGCATATACAAACAAATATCTATGCAAATTTCAATGCAAACATTTTTTACATAATAAAATAAATAATTAAACATTACACTTCCCCCAATCTGGACTAAGCTACAGATTTTCTCTCACTTAAACAACTCAAAATAAAGTGCTCTGTGACTGGAAAGAGGAAAAAATTGTTCACTTAAAATGAGTTGCTGTAGGACGGACTTCAATGAAGGAGTGAGCAGCTAGAGAACGGGGGCTCCCGATCCATCCTTTAATTTTCTAATTTATACGACATATAAGATCAACAATCACATTAATAGTTACTTAAGACATTGCAGATTGAACTATGAGCAACTCAAAACAGAAACAAGCTCACTCTTCAGCTCCGCTGACCACGAGATCAACCGCTAGCATAGCGGGTAAATTAGCAGCCATGACTACCTCATCTAATGCAGAGAAACAGTCCTGAGTCTTTTGAACCTGTCTCCATGGACCAATTAGTTTCTGAACTAACAAAACAAAGAAAGAGTATCAGAGAAGACATTTGTGGTTTGATTCAAGAATTTATTGGTCCTTTGCAAAGTTCGATAGATGCATTACGAGAAACGGTGGATGACTTTCAAGGCCATTTGGTGTCGATGGAATCCTGAGTCGGGGAAAACTTTGAAAAGCTGATAGCGGCAGAAAAAGTTATCAAAACTCTGCAAACCCAAAACTTGTCCCTGCTTGACCGCATCGAAGACCTGGAAAACAGATCCCACAGATCCAACTTGAGGATTGTTAATATTCCAGAAGGGAGTGAAAATAATCAAGATCCCGTTAAGTTAGTTTCCAAAATCCTGAAGGAGGTGACGGGTGCAGAAGTCTTCGATGAACCACCAATACTGGAGAGAGCTCATTGATCCCCCGGTCAAAAACCGACAGATGGCCGTAAACCGCATCCATTTGTGGTTTGCTTTCACCGGTTCCAAGACAAAGAGTGGCTACTCCGATGGTCAAGGAGATCCAGTACAAGGGAAACACAGTCAGAATATATCCGGATCTCAGCGATGCCCTTTGACTTGTAACTTGTAAAAGATATAGGTATCTTTAAGGCATTCATTTTATTTCATTCTTGCATCAAATATTAATGTTCTTCTTTGTCTGAAAAATATTTGTTTTGTGGGAAAAAAACTGAAAATTTAATGACTGTGGATTGATACTCCAAGGAGTAAAAAAGTAAACTTCTGTAAAAAGTTATGGATGTAGAAAATGTTATAGTGGATTGGGATACCTCTCTGAGTAATTTGAGAGATTACTGGGGGTACGTGTATGGGGACCTGCCATTTGTCTCCATTCTTGAGACAAATATAGGAAGGGTCAATGTTTCATGTGCTTGATTGGAAGGGATGGGAGAGAGGGTGGGCGTTGTGCTGTCTTTTTTTTATACCACGTGCACTTGCATATGTGGAATGGTCTTACTTTTAGTGACGTGACATGTGGCCAAGTATGGTGACCCATACTTGGAATTAGTGCTCTGCATTTATCCCATCCAAAGTGCACACACACAGCAGTGAACACACACACACCGTGAACACAAACACTTTTATTCATCTATTCTTATAAAAGTATTGATTGATGTGTGATGTGTTTAAGAAAGAAGGAGGGTCTTCCATTCGTTTTATTACCTGGAACGTTAAGGGTATGAATGGACCAAATAAACAAGCGCGTATTTTTGCTCATCTCAAAAAAATGAAAACGGATATAGCGTTTCTGCAAGAAAGGCATTCACAAATAGCAGACCAGGTAAGACTTAGAAAACCATGGGTTGGACAGATGTTTGGATCCATGGAGATTTTTATTTCCACAAAAAAGAAAATGTTCCTATTTCTCTCATGTTCATTCATCTTACTCTAGAATAGATTATTTCTATATTGATAAAACACTACTTCCTTCATTCGAAAAAAACTCAATACTCTGCCATTATTATATCAGATCACGCCCCACTACTTTTAGATTTACGATTTACTCTCTGCAGTAACCAACGCCCTACTTAGAGATTAAATCCAACTCTGTTGGCAGACAAAAAATTTCATACGTACATATCAACAGCAATTGACAATTTTTTGGCTACAAATACATTTGAAGAGGTATCACCATCGACTTTATGGGAAACATGTAAAGTAGTCATCAGAGGTGAAATCATATCTTATTCTTCATATAACAACAAACTAAAGAATGCAAAATTACAACAACTCATTGATTCCATAGCAAAATAGATAGCCACATCTCATTAACTCCTTCAGAAAAGTTATTCAAAAAGACAGTGGAACTTAAAGGGCAAAATGATCAACTTTCAATTGAAAGGACTCAACAGTACTTGTTATGGTCTAAAGCGAATTTTTATGAACATGGGGAAAAAGCAAGCCGATTACTAGAACATCAGATAAAATGTCAGTCAGCTTCTAGACTAATTCCACAGATTCGAAACCGATCACAACAACTAACAATGGACCCCAGGGAAATTAATGACACCTTCAAAGAATATTACTCTAATTTGTACTCTTCTGAGTTTCCAGAAGGTACCTCAAATATGTTAATGTTTCTAGATGGATTAAACATTCCGAAAATTAATTTGGAGCAAAAGGAAAATCTAGAATAGCCTATTAATCTACAAGAGGTCATAGACTCAATAAATGCAATGCAAAGTAGCAAAACCCCTGGTCCTGATGGATATCCCATAGAATTTTATAAAGCCTTTGCGCCCAAAATAGCTCCACTCCTATTGAAAATGTTTGAAAATTCTTTAGAAAATGCAAAATTACCACAAACCCTTACAGAGGCATTTACAACACTTCTTTTAAAACCAGGAAAAGACCCATCCATGTGTAGTTCTTACAGACCAATCTCATTGTTAAATGTCGATGTTAAAATACTTGCCAAAATTTTAGCTTTCAGAATTGATTCTCTCATACCAGAAATTATCTCTCCGGATCAGACGGGTTTTGTCAAAGGTCGTTACTCGTATACCAATCTACAGAAGTTCCTGGGGGTCCTGTACTCTCCTGCATCCAGGGAAACCCCAGAAGTTGTGGTTTCCCTGGATGCAGAAAAAGCATTTGATAGAGTTGAGTGGGGCTATTTGTTTTTAATATTGAAAAGGTTTGGCTTTGGCCCAAAATATGATCTTTCAATTGAAAGGCTGCTTATCACCTTAAGCACCTCCGTAGAACAATGCCTAGATACAAACAGCTGATTTAATGCAAATAATTAAATATGCAATAACTACATCATACATATTTTGAGAAACTAGCTTTATGATCATAAACATATTGATGCCTTTCAATATTGATGCCAGAGATTTTTTTATAAAGCAATGAGTTACCGGTAGCCATGTCAGTAGTGCTAGAGGGCGCTTTTAGCCTGTGTATAGAGACGCTAAAAGGCTAGAAATTAAATTTAGCATTTATATACATTAAAAAACAAGCTGTACATAAATTTTAAGATTTTTAATGAAATAAGAATTTTTCATTATTAAACCACAACCACTGTAGCCAGAATCACAAACAAATAACTTTTTTAAAGAAGTTATTTTAATAAATCACTCAAAAAGACTGACAAACTCAGCAGTTATCATTTGAATCAGTATGATGAATCCTTCACTGAATTAACAGTACAGTGCAATGCATAGACACTGTAACTGAAATATAGCCAAATGAATTGTAACTGAACTGCATTAAAACTGAGATAAGTTGAATCCAGAGTTTGTGAATCAGAATCAAATTGAATGGAATCAGGAAAAAACGTATTTGGTTTCTAGCATTAAAAAAAAAAATTTTTTAACAGATTTCCTGAACACTTTCCCCATATGTAACTGATTGGTAAGAGAAATATCACCACCTCGATGCTGAAGTTTGTGACCAAATGGTCAAGTGGAAGATGCCATTACTACACACTCTGTGGGCAAAAAGCATCATTCCCCATAGACCACTAAAAATAAATGTGTACATTACACAAGTAGAGGGAAGGGGTCAGAATGGAAACCAACAGTGTTATCACACACACTGTCACTTACACCCTAAATAAAACCTGTGGATAGGGGCACATTAATGCACGGGCTTCAAGGGGCTGAAGCCCAGGGGCCTACACTGGAAAGGGGGGCCACTGGCTGAAGGGAAATTATATTTTTTGAATAATTATTTATATGGGAGTTTGCAGAAGTGTCAACAGCGTTCTGTAAACAAACTCACACACTTATTTTCAGCGCCCTGGTTGTAATAGCCTATATAGTGAATGGCTCAGTTTAGGTTCCCCCCACACAGTTTGTATAGTTGGTATGTTCCACGTGTTTCATCGATATACTGTAAGCGGAATGTACAATGCATTCGCTAGTAAATAACCGCAGCACGAGAGTATATCTTTATGTCAACACGCAGATGAACAGAAACACAACACTGCTGTGTGAAAGGACCGAACAACGTTCTGTAACGTCATACAGTGAAAGTTCAGTAACTTGCTTGGATGTAATCTGTGTGTCATCTGTGTTCCATAAATAGTGCTGCTTCAAAGTCTCAATTTTAAATCTGAGGATGGAAAAATAGGAATTGTCCTATTGCTTAAATGTGATCATTAAAGGGGTCATATGATGCGATTTTAATTTTTCCTTTCTCTTTGGAGTGTTACAAGCTCTTGGTGCAAAAAGAAGATCTGTAAAGTTGCAAAGACTAAAGTCTCAAATCCAAAGAGATATTCTTTATAAAAGCTAAGAGTCAGCCACGCCTACCTAAAACGGCTCGTTCTAACACACCCCACATGTCTATGTCACGATCTGGGAAGATTTGCATAACGCCGCCCAAATGTTCACGCAAAGAAAGAAGGCTTAACTTTTATTCTCGCTGTAGTATTGTTGTTGCCGCCGCCATGTCGTGAAGGCGCTGTGTTTCGAAACTACGAAACTACTTTGGTTGGCCTTCCAAAAGAGGACGATATCCGCTTCATCATGCCTGGAGCTGATCCATGCTGGTCGCTGATGAAATACATCAACTTCACGCTGTCGATCGCCGGATCGGCTTTCAACGTGGACAAAGCGGAGTCCAGCCCGGGGTCGTCACATGTGGTTGCCGCAAGCCCGCCAGACGCTCCTTTGTCGAATCCACCGGCCGCGCCGTCCTCAAGCCCGCCCGCCTCTGCTCACTCAAGCCGGCATCCGCATACTCTAGTCCTCTGCTCACTCAAGGCCGCGGTGTGTGACGCTGTTTCGTTGTGTGCCTCGTTTATAATGGGTTTAATGTTTTTGTGTCGTTGCTCCGGCCGTACAAGGCATCACAATATGGTAAGGGACGTAACATTTCCGGCACACGCTTGAGGTATTCGGCTAATCACAAAGCTGTGGATAGCTGGTCAATCAGAGCACACCTCGCTTTTCAGACTGATGAGCTTTGTAAAAATCGACGCGTTTCAGAAAGGCGGGGCATAGAGGAGAAACAATAATGTACAGTATGTGGAAAATAATGTGTTTTTTAACCTTAAATCCCAAACACCTTTCATTACAACAAATACACAAAATAATGTTATTTTTAGCAGCATCATATGACCCCTTTAAACTTTATACGGCTGTGATTTAACTAATTAAACGTGAGCACGTCATGTTTCAAAATAAAAACGCAGTTAGCAATCACCAAATAACCCACATTTATGCCAACACGCTGTATTGTTTTGATCTACTGGTGATGAATAATTAATATTTTGGGTGATTTATGGTGTTTAAATGGACTGTAAACTCACATTTCAGGCAGGAAAGTTTTGTTGGCATTTTCCTTTCATATTACCTCCGCATAATGCCCGTAATAACTTAGTGTTTACTTTATGAAACGGCTAATTCTGCTGTTCCACAAGCGCCACCTTGTGGCAAAGAGTGAATTTGCATATTCTCTTATATTCACATTTTATGCAGAACAGTGTTGTGAAGGTTAACTGGCATATTAACAAGACAAAAAACAAAATTTGACAAATAATTGTTAGGAAGCTTAAAAAAAGAAGAAAAAAAAGAGGGGTCGTGGGGCCTACTGTAATGCTGTAGCCCAGGGGCCTTTGGTTATCTTAAGGCGCCCCTGCTTGTGGAGGTAAAGCATCACAAGAAAACCTTTCCAATGGCATCCTCACGCTCTCATCACACATGTCACATAGGGCTCCTTCATGCCAAACAGCAGACTCTGGAACAACAAACACTCACACTTGCATGCTGTAACACAAATTGGGATCAAAGTTAAGCCATACACTCTAAAAAAAAAAAAACAGTCACTAGGGTGATAGCCTTTCAACATGTACTAATACCCTTTAGCTTTTGTAAATTAAGGTACTGACCCAGTGACAATTTTGTACTTATATTTTCTGAGTGCATGAAAAACTAAAATATGGAGAACACACTACAAAAGAACTATGCATACGAATGGTATAAGCAGAGGAAATCATTTTAATTTAAGCCACATTAGCATATAAAATACTTTGAAAACATATGTAATGACTTTTTACTCACATATTAGTCATCTGAAAACACACTAGCTAATGAGGGTACTACTGTCAACCTGAGAGGACATACTGAGTGTGTGCGATTCCTTATCTAGAGAGCACACAGTCTCACAGGATGATGGCCTCTCATAGCTGTCCTTGTGTGGACAGCGGTGATGGGAAAGCAGATGGAGGGTGTGTGTGTGTCCCTCTTGGATAATAGACTATTGGGATTAAATATTGGCTAGTGCTTCAGGTGGAGGGCAGTGGACTGGCTTGTAATGCATCACACTCAAGGCCTCTCCTCCTCCACCCTCCCTCTCTCTTTCCATCCATCTCTTTTTCTCTGTCACTACAATCCTCTGTATGGTTTATTTATGATAAGACCCCCCTCTCCCAGACGAATTTGCCTCATCCAAACAAGACGGGCTGAGAAAGAGTTTAAAATAAATGACAAACAGGATTCAATCTGATTTACATTTCGAGACCGATATAATTACCTCCCATTTCAATCAACTTCATTGCTATTTTTGTCCACTAAATATCATCTTCAAGCTATCTGCTCCCTAAACCTTCAAATTCGCATAATCATTTCCGTGCATAAAGTTCCCCGCTTTGACCAGAATTTCAGATATCTAAATGTTGGAGTGACTTTGCCTCGCCCGGATGCTGTTGCGCATGGATAAATGTGACATTTCGCCTCTAAATTAGCATAATCACATTGACGACTGTGGAATTGTATTGACTGCAGTACAACGGATTTGATTAGTTGAGGGGGAGCAAACAGCAGCATTATAATCAAGCTGGAAAAGTCACAGGTATTTTTCTCTGTTTTGTTGGAGGCTATCTGTGGCAACACTCCTGTCTGACATTATGCATCCTCGCTAATGTAGGCTGGAAGCGGCTAACAAGCAGCACGCTAACTGCTGTTAGTGCCGTTGTCCGCACATTAGTGAAGGTTGGTTGGTTTGTTTCGCATCATCTGCAGTGATAAATGCCGGTCTCCTTTCGCAGCAATGACATTCATTTTGTGCTCAGCACTTTGAAGGTAGTTCATTGCTAACTTCAGAGAACAAAAAAATGTGAAAACAAAAACAGAAACCTAAAACACACATGAAATTTAACACATTAAATAGTCTTTCATTTCTGAAGAAAAATGTGTTTATTTGAAAATACATCTATAGTGAGATAACATGTTAGCATTAGCTGAATTAGCATGTCTTTAAATCATCCAAAGGCCCCGGCTTGTTTAAAACGAAAGTGAAATCTGCTAGTCGGGGTTATTTTATCATGACTTTGTATGTTTATCTAGTGTGTTCAACCTTGACCGTCACCAACATGAATCTGCTCAGCACAATCTTCTAAAGCTTTACATAAGCATGTCCATAAAAAATAACCAGGGGCCTTTGTGCAAGAGAGATGCTAATTCCTCTTTACCGCCCCTCCGCTGTAAATAAAACACTATTTCAGATGTTCAATTACAATAAGTACCTTTCATTTAAGAGCTCAGACTATGTTGTGGCCTTATCATTGAGAAAAGAGAGAGGGAAACGAGAGAGATAGAGATAAACAAAAGGAGAAATAAAGAGAGAGGGCTTTTATTTAGATCGCATACAATTACTCACAGTGGTTTTGTAAGTGCAGCAAACTGCAGTGGGTTTCTGCACCGCTCATTTGCTTAACAAGGTAAAAGCCAGAGGCCAGTCACAGAATCAAGACAGATGTCTTCATGAAGAGGGAGAATCCAAACGGAGACCAAACAAGTGTGTAAAGCATCACTATTACAATTGCTCAGATCAATTAAGTTAGTGATTTGAACAAATGAAACCGTTTTTGCAACAGGCATGATTAATATTAGGGATGCTCCGATCCGCCTTTTTCGCTTCCGATACCGATTCCGATACCTAGGGTTCAGTATTGGCCAATACCCGATACCGATCCGATACCAGTGAAGTTTTTTCCCTCATTTAAATAAATGTAGAATTTATATATCTCTGTGTGTGGAACTGATAATCATTCTTTCACAATCTACTAGATACAGACTACTTCATTATAAAAATAAATAAATAAACAAATATGAAAAAATATAGGCCTATGTATATTTATAATCTATGACAATTTATCAAACTAGGTTAGTGGATAATTCGGCAGCAAAAGTTATTCTAGAAAAATCAGTGCACAATAATTTTAGAAATCCAAACATTTAGTGAAAAACAATATTTTGTGGGGAACAAATAAATGTGCTAAATATGGTAAAATGTTACACATTGCTATTTGTATTATTATAAAATCCATTCATTAAAAACATTCATGAATGTATATACTTATAGTATATATTTTATAGTATATACTTATATATAAGTATATACTATAAAATTTAAATAGATTTATTTTAAATGTATAGCATATTTTTTAATAAGGCAACAACATATGATAGATACGATAGGACAAAACAAATACAGTGCAGCACAAACAGTTTTTATACAGTCAACCCTCAACGGTTATATATACAGTGGGTACGGAAAGTATTCAGACCCCCTTAAATTTTTCACTCTGTTATATTGCAGCCATTTGCTAAAATCATTTAAGTTAATTTTTTTTCCTCATTAATGTACACACA
>NW_015505195.1:1175063-1181706 GCF_001515645.1 Sinocyclocheilus grahami
AAACCCGGCAGTTCTTAAAAGCTGAAGAATTCCAAAGGAACTCTGTTATTTTTACAGGAAAATACAACAAAGTATATCGGTTACATGTAGCGCATCAATTCTGCATGTTATGTAATACTCTCGCTCGCTCTCTGCTCACAGTGAGAGAAAGCGACGGCGAGTCGTGCGCTTTCACACTAGAAACCCATTACGCCAAATACACAAACACAGGTGCCCTGCGCACCCATTCAAATGAACTGAAAAAAATCAAATCGCTTGACAGAGAGGGAACACAGCGGAGAAAAGAGTTTGTATGAACTTTAATGTAAGGACTTAAATATTCATATGTAGCTCACATTAAGATATCGTATGGCTTCAGAAGTAACACAGAATAATTCGCACAATCTTAAAAAAAAAAAAAATTATCGGATTTGGATCGGTTCTCTCTGCCCGATACCCGATCCGAGAAAAATGGCACTATCGGAGCCGATACCCGATATGAATATCGGATCGGCGCATTCCTAATTAATATTTCTCAAAATCATGTGGCTTGCAGAGGAGAAGTGTGCCATTACTTTTCTAAGGAATCAGATGTATGATTTTATATTTTTGGGGTGGGCTCTTTCGACTTGGGCTGGCAAGCAACAGGCCAGAACACCCTAAAAACCACTTAGCAACCTCCTGGAACACTCTTGACACCACCTAGCAACCAGCCAGAATAACCTAGAAACCACCTAGAACACTCTATAAATCACAGAGTAATTCCCTGACAACCAACATTTCAATATCATGGCAGCACATTTCTTAGGAATTAGGTAGATCAGTTAGGGAAAGTGTACCTATTAAGCCCATGTAAGTGTAAAATGAAAGAAGGAAAAATGTGAGGTTGTGAGAGGATCTAAATGTGGCTTAGACTAATGTGTCTTTTTACAATCTTTACAGGTAATGAAGTGTTCTGCTTTGCATACTGTATGTTTTTCTTGTTGAATGTTATTGGTACAGGTGATGAGCACTAGCAAACATTAGCAAAATGATTTTTTTAAATACTTCCCTGACATGGAATAAATATATTGATGTTTTACTTCTTTAAAATCAATAATTTTTTATATTTTGTGAATGAATCATGATGTGGGTTTATTTAGAACACCTGCGGACTTAAATGGTGCCAAAGTACCAATTAAGCCCATGCCAGACTTTTGACTTTATTCATAAAACATTTTAACTTTGTGTTTTAAAATGTATATCAACTAATTAATAAATTTTCAGATGAGAGCTAAATCTCGCATTTTAACAATTTATATATATATATATATATATATATTAGGGGGCCCAATACTGAGCTCCTGTACCCGTACTCGTTAAAATGCCCCGATACCAAATGCCGATACCACACAGCATGTGATAAGTGCCATATTCAGACAAAGAAACACCGACAACAGACCGCAGTATGGAGTTATTAGAGATTAAAGATGTCTACGAAGTATATGTATGCAATGAATATAAAACATTCAGTAGTAATGCCTGTATAGCTGATTTGCGCCAGCTGGTAAGCAAATCACGCTAAATGGATTGAGCACACGGCGGCGCAGATGCGCGAGCTTGTCGAGTGAATATCCCTTTCTCACAGACATTACTGGAAAGTTTGTAGTTCGGTCGGATATGTCAAAAAGAAGTAAGTAAAACAATGCACACGTAACTTAATGGTATGGAGGCAGGGAGGGAGAGAGAGAGAGTGCGCACTTCTGTTGTGTGATCTTTATTGATGTTCGCTCACTTAGCACACATCATTTGGATTAAAACTAAATCGCAAATATAGGACAATTTGTAGGGGCATTCACTATAAACGTCATTTATTTTCACCCTTAAGCATACACGACTTTCTGGCGAAAGTGAAACTAACAGCCTTTGTGAAATGTGCGAGGCTGTACTGTACTTGTCCCTCTCATTCTGCATCAGTACCAATACGTGCATGCGTTGCGCGTATTTTGCTTGCTTCATGAATAGAGGTCGACCGATGTAGCTGTTTTGCCGATTAATCGGCACCGATAGTTGATTGCTGGAACTATCGGTTATCAACAAAAATCCATGCTGATAGTTTTCCGGGTTGCGTCCATTGCTGGAGCGGCTGAGAAGGGTCTGCTGTCATTACACAGTGCGAGAGCGGCCTCTAGTGGTTGAAATCACTGACAGCATGTGCTATTTGTTTAGACACGTGATACTGCACGCTGAACAGAGCGGGAAACTTCAGACGCGGATTTAAATGCAGCCGACAGAAAATCCTGCCGCGCCACAGAGCGCCATTCACATAGTTTTCCATTAAATTACATTATTGGTCCCGAATCATTGTTAATGTACATAATGAATTGTGTATTGTGCATTTTCAGCAAAACGTTTGTCTTTCTGTGGCTCTAATAAAGTCTGTGTGCTTCATTTATAGAGCTATAATATAGGTCGCGCTTTCTCTTTCCGTTTGCTTCGTTTTTTAAACACCGAACTTCAAACTTATCCATGACAAATTGTTCATTCTTGAAGTAAACTTGTGTCCGTTTGGTGATTAAATAAACTGTTTTAGACCGCTGCTTGAGTTGAACACGACGCGTCCGGAGTGTGTGTGATACCGGTGAGTTCTCCTAGACTCAGCGCTGCGCTTTTATTTTGATTAGATAATCATCAAGTGTTCAAGAATAGAAGCAGTTCAAGTGTGAGAGTATACATACAATATCCATATGTATATAATTTGAATGCCATAGCCTTTGTGTATATATTTAAAGATGTGCATCTTTAAGCATGACAGTTGAAATGAAATGGTAACTATTCATGAGTGTTTCAGCATTATATGAGTGGCTTTGGAAAATAAATTGCTGCACGTTTCGATGAAAAAACGCAACTTCTATTTATGAAAATATCACAGTTAGGAGATTTATAGCGAGTGGTTCCCTGCATTTTTACAGCAAATCGCGTGATTACAGTACTAAGCCGCTGCAATGGAGCAGCTCTAATGCTGTTAAATTAAAGATGATGTCGGCTACCATAGAGAGAGAGAAAAAAAATTAACAGTGAAAGTAATAAAAACTTGTAAAATACATTTTAATGGGCATAATTAAGTGTGAAAATAACAAAAGGATATACATTCAAACCAAAAATTATTCAGAGACCAGGTATAATTTTTTATATTTTTTTACTAGTGGGTGCAGGACACTATAGTTCATTTATGTAAAGTGAGGATAGCAAAATAAACTAAACTGTGATATATTATACCCAAAAATTCTTCATACAGTGGACTACCAGTAAAATTGATACAAATTTGGGGCCAAAAATTATGCAGACTGAGTCTGGGAAAAAATTGAAGTTCAAGTTTGCATGAACCTGGTTGACAGCATGCCCAGGAGGCTATATGCTGTCATTAAGGCTAAGGGTCACCCGACAAAGTATTGATAGTTGTGTAAATATTGACAGCTGTATGAACAATTTTTGGTTTATTGTAATCCATTACATACCTTTCTATCAAAGTTATCTGACATTATCAAGCTGAATTTGTTCTGACACAGTTTAACTCTGAGTTCTTGTCATATTTTATTATCATTTTCTAAACTATAACGAATAAACTGTGATAATGTGAGAAATGTTGAAGGTGTCTGAATAAATTTTGGTTTGACTGTATCTATTTGATAAATTAAGTTAACCAACTAACATTATACATACTCTTTTGGTTTCTGTACCCAATATTTAAAAAATTTACAAATGCAATGAAAATATTGGTATCGGTACTCGGTATCGGCAAGTACCAAAAATAAAAGTATTGGTATCGGGTGAGTACTGGAAAAAGTGGTCTCAGTGCATCCCTAATGGTTCAGTACTAATATATATATATATATATATATATATATATATTAGGGATGTGCATCTCATGACTCCGATGGCTGATACGATACGCATTTCGATGCATAGCCAACGATACGATACATTAAATCATATCGAAGCATATGAAGCAGCTACCGATGCAATTCACCCCTATTACGATGCAGTGCGATCCGATTTCGATTCGATTCGATTCGATTCAACACAATGCGATTCGATGCAATATGCAATGGAGAAAATATGATCACTTTTAATGCCTCGAGGCCTGTTTCATAAAACAAGTAAATTTACAAATGCAATGAAAATATTGGTATCGGTACTCGGTATCGGCAAGTACCAAAAATAAAAGTATTGGTATCGGGTGAGTACTGGAAAAAGTGGTCTCAGTGCATCCCTAATGGTTCAGTACTAATATATATATATATATATATATATATATATATTAGGGATGTGCATCTCATGACTCCGATGGCTGATACGATACGCATTTCGATGCATAGCCAACGATACGATACATTAAATCATATCGAAGCATATGAAGCAGCTACCGATGCAATTCACCCCTATTACGATGCAGTGCGATCCGATTTCGATTCGATTCGATTCGATTCAACACAATGCGATTCGATGCAATATGCAATGGAGAAAATATGATCACTTTTAATGCCTCGAGGCCTGTTTCATAAAACAAGTTAACCAAATAAGCCAGACTTATTTCAGTTAGTCTGACTCATTGTCAAATGATTTGGTTCCATAAAGCAAATTTAACATAGGCCTACATCAAGTTCAGTCACTGTGGCAACTTAAGCTGGAAAACTAAAGCAGGCTAACTGTCAGGCTAAGCTAAGCTCCTCTACTGACCAATAGGAACATAATGATATTACCACTGTCTCACATACTATTATTTGACTTTTTTTTTTTTAACAGTCTCTAGCCATGCAGCCTTTCTCTTTGGTTTTATTACAGCTGTACCTTTTATAGTTTGCAGAACAGATAGCAGAACATTAGAACATTACAATCTAAAATTGCTCTTTAAAGCATTAAAATAACTAAATTAAAAGTTAAAATCACTGAATTAAAAATGAAAATAAATAATAAAGAAAATGACTACATTTTAACTGCTATAAGAAACATACATTAACTCATTTGAGCTAAGTAATTAGTACTGTAGCCTACTAGCTTACATTTGATTTACCTATTACAATAGTCCACTTACAGTTACTGCTATCATAAAAATACACTTTATATGTAGGTTTAAAATTCTACAAAAGATACATTTAATGTCCAAAAACAAATGTTTTAGCAAAATGTATATTTTACTCAGAATTATTGCGCTCCTATTCGATTGCGCTCTGTCTGTTTAGCGTGCATGCGGAAGACACAATGTCTCAAATGTATTAAACAGTACAGATATATTCGCTGTTTGTCATTGTGGATCGATTTGATCCATGATCGATATTAAGGTCTGCTTACAAATAAGCATGCACAAATTTGTGAGATTGTGTGAATTTAATGTCTTTAATGGAACCGCTTTAGCCACAATTTATTTGTTAGGTTATTTCAAGTCAGGTTTTGGACTTTAATCCCAGTTTTTTCTAGGTCTCCGTGGTGTTGTGATTCGTCATATTCACGCAGCAGCAGTGGTGATGAGAGAACTCGCTTGAGAAACAGTTTAGAGAGGAGAAATCAATCTACAAATAAAATATTGGTCACAGATTATTGGTCACTTTCTAAATAATAAAAGTATAGCACATCCACTAGTAATTATATATAAATAAATCATTTTTTACCGATGCAATATGTTAGAAACGATGCATCGCGATATAAATTTAACCAACTAACATTATACATACTCTTTTGGTTTCTGTACCCAATATTTAAAAAATTTACAAATGCAATGAAAATATTGGTATCGGTACTCGGTATCGGCAAGTACCAAAAATAAAAGTATTGGTATCGGGTGAGTACTGGAAAAAGTGGTCTCAGTGCATCCCTAATGGTTCAGTACTAATATATATATATATATATATATATATATATATTAGGGATGTGCATCTCATGACTCCGATGGCTGATACGATACGCATTTCGATGCATAGCCAACGATACGATACATTAAATCATATCGAAGCATATGAAGCAGCTACCGATGCAATTCACCCCTATTACGATGCAGTGCGATCCGATTTCGATTCGATTCGATTCGATTCAACACAATGCGATTCGATGCAATATGCAATGGAGAAAATATGATCACTTTTAATGCCTCGAGGCCTGTTTCATAAAACAAGTTAACCAAATAAGCCAGACTTATTTCAGTTAGTCTGACTCATTGTCAAATGATTTGGTTCCATAAAGCAAATTTAACATAGGCCTACATCAAGTTCAGTCACTGTGGCAACTTAAGCTGGAAAACTAAAGCAGGCTAACTGTCAGGCTAAGCTAAGCTCCTCTACTGACCAATAGGAACATAATGATATTACCACTGTCTCACATACTATTATTTGACTTTTTTTTTTTTAACAGTCTCTAGCCATGCAGCCTTTCTCTTTGGTTTTATTACAGCTGTACCTTTTATAGTTTGCAGAACAGATAGCAGAACATTAGAACATTACAATCTAAAATTGCTCTTTAAAGCATTAAAATAACTAAATTAAAAGTTAAAATCACTGAATTAAAAATGAAAATAAATAATAAAGAAAATGACTACATTTTAACTGCTATAAGAAACATACATTAACTCATTTGAGCTAAGTAATTAGTACTGTAGCCTACTAGCTTACATTTGATTTACCTATTACAATAG
>NW_015505195.1:1185126-1197848 GCF_001515645.1 Sinocyclocheilus grahami
ACATTATCAAGCTGAATTTGTTCTGACACAGTTTAACTCTGAGTTCTTGTCATATTTTATTATAATTTTCTAAACTATAACGAATAAACTGTGATAATGTGAGAAATGTTGAAGGTGTCTGAATAAATTTTGGTTTGACTGTATCTATTTGATAAATTAAGTTAACCAACTAACATTATACATACTCTTTTGGTTTCTGTACCCAATATTTAAAAAATTTACAAATGCAATGAAAATATTGGTATCGGTACTCGGTATCGGCAAGTACCAAAAATAAAAGTATTGGTATCGGGTGAGTACTGGAAAAAGTGGTCTCAGTGCATCCCTAATGGTTCAGTACTAATATATATATATATATATATATATATATATATTAGGGATGTGCATCTCATGACTCCGATGGCTGATACGATACGCATTTCGATGCATAGCCAACGATACGATACATTAAATCATATCGAAGCATATGAAGCAGCTACCGATGCAATTCACCCCTATTACGATGCAGTGCGATCCGATTTCGATTCGATTCGATTCGATTCAACACAATGCGATTCGATGCAATATGCAATGGAGAAAATATGATCACTTTTAATGCCTCGAGGCCTGTTTCATAAAACAAGTTAACCAAATAAGCCAGACTTATTTCAGTTAGTCTGACTCATTGTCAAATGATTTGGTTCCATAAAGCAAACTTAACATAGGCCTAGATCAAGCTTAGTCACTGTGGCAACTTATGCTGGGAAACTAACCTGGTCTAAAGCAGGCTAACTGTCAGGCTAAGCTAAGCTCCTCTACTGACCAATAGGAACATAATGATATTACCACTGTCTCACATACTATTATTTGACTTTTTTTTTTTTAACAGTCTCTAGCCATGCAGCCTTTCTCTTTGGTTTTATTACAGCTGTACCTTTTATAGTTTGCAGAACAGATAGCAGAACATTAGAACATTACAATCTAAAATTGCTCTTTAAAGCATTAAAATAACTAAATTAAAAGTTAAAATCACTGAATTAAAAATGAAAATAAATAATAAAGAAAATGACTACATTTTAACTGCTATAAGAAACATACATTAACTCATTTGAGCTAAGTAATTAGTACTGTAGCCTACTAGCTTACATTTGATTTACCTATTACAATAGTCCACTTACAGTTACTGCTATCATAAAAATACACTTTATATGTAGGTTTAAAATTCTACAAAAGATACATTTAATGTCCAAAAACAAATGTTTTAGCAAAATGTATATTTTACTCAGAATTATTGCGCTCCTATTCGATTGCGCTCTGTCTGTTTAGCGTGCATGCGGAAGACACAATGTCTCAAATGTATTAAACAGTACAGATATATTCGCTGTTTGTCATTGTGGATCGATTTGATCCATGATCGATATTAAGGTCTGCTTACAAATAAGCATGCACAAATTTGTGAGATTGTGTGAATTTAATGTCTTTAATGGAACCGCTTTAGCCACAATTTATTTGTTAGGTTATTTCAAGTCAGGTTTTGGACTTTAATCCCAGTTTTTTCTAGGTCTCCGTGGTGTTGTGATTCGTCATATTCACGCAGCAGCAGTGGTGATGAGAGAACTCGCTTGAGAAACAGTTTAGAGAGGAGAAATCAATCTACAAATAAAATATTGGTCACAGATTATTGGTCACTTTCTAAATAATAAAAGTATAGTGCATCCACTAGTAATTATATATAAATAAATCGGTTTTTACAGATGCAAATATGTTAGAAACGATGCATCGCGATATAAATAACAACTTGTAGCCGATGCACACTTTTTAAACCGATACATCGCATCGTTAACTTTTTATGCCGATGCACCAAGCGAATTGGGGAATCTTCCCATCCCTAATATATATATATATAAATTCGACCATCAGCAGGAACTGGAAGGGGAGAGGACACACTCCTGCCGGACACCCATGATGATGCCGAAGGCCTCAGAGATACCGCCATTGGTCCGAATACCAATGAGTCTTGATAACGGTTGCAGAATATATCAACATATCGGCTAGGAATTTCATAAGCTTGTGCGGTGTTCCATAATGTCTCCCGATGTACACTATCAAAGGCCTTAACAAAATCAGTGGAGTTGATCGAGAGCCGTTGTTGGTATTCAAGACTTTCTTTGATAATCGTCCGGAGGATAAAGATCTGTTCAATACACGATCATCCACTCCGGAAAACAGCACATTTTATAGTAGTTTAAAACAATACACTTAAAAGAAATACAGAAAAACACTGGCACTTCATTTTTAGACAATGTGGAAAGTTAAAAATAGTTCAACCTTTTTTTTTAAAAATGCATCTTGGGACACTTGCCTTCTTGTCAAATCACTTAATCTGGATGATTTTGAATATGAGAAGCTTCTAATAAACACATCCAAAAACAGCTACAGTAATTATACAGGGTTTCCTTAAAGGAATAGTTCACCCAAAAATGAAAATCATCATTTATTCACCCTCGGTCACAATTGCTAAGGTGAGGAGCAAGAAACGCGGAGACGAAGGAGAATCACATTAAACAGTCTTTAATAATCCACAGAAAGGGGTAATACAGGCAGGACACACACATAGCACCTCCATGAAGACGTATAACACCGGACAAGGGAACATAGGGCAGACAACACTTTAAATACAGGACTAAACTAGGTAATTAACGAGACACATCTGAACCAAATGAGACAATCACACATGGGAGAAACTGGGTCACAGGGGGCACGTGGGGAGAAAAACACACACAGACAGTCCATGGGCGTGACATATCGCCCCCCTCCTGGAAGGTGCGTCCTCACGCCGTAGAAACAACATTGGGAGGGACGGGTGGGAACTTGGGAGGAGGCTCGGGAAGAGGACGGGCAACCGAGAGGGGGCCGACAGACAGAGTTCTAGGTGGAGACAATGGAGGGAGGGGCCATGGTGGAGGAAGGGCTGATGACTCCAGGGGGCCGACTGACGGTGGCGGAGGAGCCCGAGACAGAGAGCCGATGAGCCAGGGTGATGAGTAGGATCCGGAGGACCACGGCGGAACAGCTGGCTCAGGCGACCGATGCGGAGGTGGGGCTCTGGAAGGCCGCGGTGGAGCCAGAGCGACAGAGGACCAAGGTGGAGCCGAAGGGAAGGAGGAGCCCGGAGGAGCCAGAGGAGTGGAGTCCCGAGGCGACGGATGGTCATCAACAGACCAAGGCAGAGCCGGAGGGACGAGGGAGCCCGGCGGAGCAAGTGGACTGATGGGCCACGGCGAAGAGGAGGGAGCTAGGAGCCATGGTGGAGCCGCTGGGTCGACGGGCGGAGGCGGAGGCGGAGGCCGGGACTCGGAGGCTGGAGGTGGAGGCCAGGGATTCTCCAGCCTCGCTGACGATGGAGACCCGCAGACCCGTGGAGCTCGCACCGTACTGATGGTGGGCTGAGGGTGAGCAGAGGGGCTGTCAAATGACAGCGGTGGAGGAGGCCGGAGTGGGAGTGTGGGTGGGCATTTTTGAGCTACCAGGCTCTCAGGCCTGCCCTTGGGAACAGAAGCCCTCTCCAGGCTAGACTCGGGAGCAAAAGCCCTCTCCGGGTTGGACTTGGAAACAGGAGCCCTCTCTGGGCTGGGCAGGGGAACAGGAGCCCTTTCTGGGCTGGGCGTAGGAGCAGGAGCCCACTCTGGGCTTAACTTGGAAACAGGAGCCCTTTCTGGGCTGGACGTGGGAACAGGACTGAGAGAGGGCTCCGATGAAGGGGGGAGGAGAGAGAGCAGGTCGGTCCATAAATCCAATTTGGGATCCCTTTCAGCCTTCCACATTCTCAGATCCACATTAAGCTCACCCTCAGCCATGGTGCTGTGGGCGGAGCTCCTCTCCGCACTCTTGCTGTCCACGGCTCTTTCCCTCATGGTGGGTGTTGTAGCCGGCTCTCGCACCTGGTCTGATCTCATCAGCAGCCCTGGCTCCGTGGCGATCTTCAGCACTCTCACTCCATGTGGCGATGGCTCGTCGGTCGCGGTGGGCTCTGGGTCCGGAGTGGAACTGGCAAAATCATCCTCGGGACAGACGGTGAACGGAGATCCGTTTCTCGCCAGTATCCACTCCACAAAGGCTGCGAAATCCGCTTGAGGGCCATCTTCAGATGACTTCAGCGCATCGTCCGGGTAGGTGGTGAGATGGGCGATTTCCAGAAACAGTCTGATATGGCCCTCGAGCGATCTCTCCCCCTGTTCCAGCAGGAGGAGGAGATATCCCGGACGGGAGAAGGGGTCGAAGGGATCCATAGGAACAAACGGGAGGGGAAAAAAACACTGAACGAACAACAGAAACAAAACGGATGGGAAACATGCATTTTTACTTTCTCTTTTGTCAGTCCAGTGTTCTGTCACGATTGCTAAGGCGAGGAGTAAGGAACGCGGAGACGAAGGAGAATCACATTAAACAGTCTTTAATAATCCACATTAGGGATGCAAAGATTATAGATTTTGTTGGTACGATTATTGTCTGAGGAATAATCACGGTTTTACGATTATGATGATGTATAAAATCACATGAACACTTTTTAGATATTAAAGTGTTATTTATTGCTGGCTTTTGAAACAGAAATAACACAGTAACCAACAATACAGCACAAAATAATAATAAACAAAAGACAAACAAAAGTCCATCTCTCCCATTGGAATTAAAAAAGGCGACCTCTGCTCTGTAAACATCCATGACAGTATTTCTCTTTTGAAAATAACAAATGGAAATAGATCACAATAGTATTTAATGTTTTCAGTTTGTACATTTCTTTTGGACCTTGGGGTAGAGAATTTGGAAACATGGTGAAAAAAAAATCTTGTTGGTTTTTACTTATGAATAATACTACAACAGCGATAGTAAATAACAAAGTTAATGAAGTAGCCTATTATTAATATATACGACTAATATTAACTTTATTTGTCCCACAGGGGAAACTGTTACAAATGATGGAAATAAACTGAAATATTATTGTAATCAACTGTCATCCATACGTATTCATTTTAATAATCTTTATAATAATTCATATGATTTTACATGTGGCCTGAGAAAATCATGTATATTATTTTGGTATGTGAGATCGGAGATCGCGCTGTGCACGTGTACAAATATTCAGGAGGACACAAACTTCTTGAGAATGCTGCCCCGTGACTTTTATTAATAAAATAGATTAAATAGCCTACTGGAGAAACCCACAGACGCAGGTAGGCTAATTCACACAGGCAACTGTCACCTCTCTCTCTCTCTCTCTCTCTCTCTCGAATAATTAATTAAAGTAGCTAAATGTTATAATTAATTCAAATAAAATGTAATCTTACCACACTATTTCATCTCTTTCTGATCTGAATGCTGAGCTAACGAGCTGTAGCTTCGCGTCAGGTGGTTCTTGTCTTCACGTTGTGCATTAAAATCGTTCAATGTACAGCTAGCCGTGCATTATCCCTTGTGTATTCACTCTTTAGCAGCAGTTTTTTACAGCAATATTTAAATGACACCCTGGTCATTCTTGGTGTACCCAAAATGGTCCCACACTCTCGACAGGCATTTCTCTGGTGGAAATAAAGCTTTGCTGTTTGGTCCCTCTGTCACAGTTAATCTAATGCATGTAGTAGCCTCCGTGCCTCTGATAAGCACGTAATTTTAAGCTGGTGCACCGCTAGTGTAACTTTGTTTTTGTTTTGCGCAAGCTGCAACAGTTCCGTTCTGTGTAACAGAAACACTCGGTTTAGCAGAACCTTTACAATTAATTACCCGTGACATTTTAAAGCGCGGTTAACCACGAAACCGGTTAATCGCTGCATCCCTAATCCACAGAAAGGGGTAATACAGGCAGGACACACACGTAGCACTTCCATGAAGACGTATAACACCGGACAAGTGAACATAGGGCAGACAACACTTTAAATACAGGACTAAACTAGGTAATTAATGAGACACATCTGAACCAAATGAGACAATCACACATGGGAGAAACTGGGTCACGGGGAGCACGTGGGGAGAAAAACACACACAGAAAATCCATGGGCGTAACGCCCTCATGTCATTCCAAACCTGTATGATTTTCTTTCTCAACAACAATGGACCCTATTGACTTTCATTGTACATACAAAAAAACATTTTCAGAGTATCTTCTTTTGATAAAGAAAGTCATGCAGGTTTGGAATGACATTAGGGTGAGTAAATGATGACAGAATTTTCTAATTTTGGGTAAACTATCTCTTTAAGGCTGATTTATTAAACCCAATTTATTTAAATTAAATAAATGAATTAATTAAATTTAGTTTTTCTGTATGTAATGGCAGCATGCGCCTGGAGGTAATTAGGTCTGGGGGGGGGGTTGAATCTGCCTTGCAAGCTTCCCATCTGATCTCAGGACTTTGTGTTTGTACTTCGTTACAGTGGCTGATACAAGATTAGATAGACGCTGGCATATCGCAGACGTGCATCTCAATGGCTCGCAGAGTGCACTTTCCAATTCCAGAGATGACCTTCTGAAAGAGCGGAGCGAAACGAAAGTGAGAGAGGGAGAAAGCGGGGAGAGTTTCAGGAAGGGCACAGGAAGCTGATACCAACTCTCCGATTATAATCACAGAAATCGGCATCCTGGCTGCCTAAGACGGTATCCTTAATGAAAAGAGATATTCACAATGTAGCTAGCGGTAAATGTTTATTATCTTATATGTTCTACCGATCGTCTGGTTAATTGACCTTTGCTGAATGGGCAGGGGGATGGTTGAGGGGGTGTGAATTAATTACAAAGCATTGATGGCTTTGATTGAATCTGTTTGAGATGACTGACTCAGCAATGGGATTTCAATATACCTTGTCCCAGGGTGAGCACTGCAAATCAATGTACCTTAGTAAGCATTTTGCTACTATGACTCGAAACATACAAGACTTAATTCAAGAAATTAGTTTAAGAAATGATTCAAATATGAGAGTGCACTACGGGGAGCTACAGGTCCGTGATAATTTAAGCTATAAAGCTGCTGTGATTTGAGTTCTGGGAACCTATATGAGGAGCTATAGTATAGAAAGCAAATCATTTCAGCTGCACAGCACCTGTTATGTGAGCTAAAAATTTATTATGAATCTGAACACTAATAATCTGAGCTAAAGACCCTGAAATATTACAATCATACAAGCCATTGAAACATAAACATGAGACTGCACGTCTCACCCTCATCAAAAATAAACTCCAATATCCATCCACCATAAACTGATCTCGGACACACTCTCAGGACGTGTAGCTGTCAATCTGTGTTCACCGCTGATCAATAGGGACTTGCAACAGTATCATTTCTAACAGCAGAGATCAATGGTCACAATATGTCTTTGTATGACAGGCCAAGGAGACCACGTTTACGTATTTGATGGGATATGCTGATTCATAGAGGAACCTTTTTATTTAAGTACATGTTGAAAGTAAATGCAACAGTGAGTAATAAGAAGTCAATGGACATTGTGAACTATTGTAAAAGAGTCAGACTTTACTGTGCAGAAACCTATGCAATCTTTAACAAATCACATCACATATTATGCTCTGTTCCCAGTTGCAAAAATCCGCTTAAGCGAAGAAAACACTTATTTATCACTAAGGGTTTTTTGTAACTTTTTGTAAGGCTTTGTTGCAACCAGCTTATGATTTCTTGGTCAGCCAGCTTTTACCAGAAGACGTTATGCTGGTAATAAACATACAACTCACCAGACTAAACCACCACAATTCAGGCTGAATTACTTTTTCCAGCAGTGTTATCACTCACATAAGATTACTGTATCATTTTTATTGGATTTGTCTTACCTACTCCTATAACATGAAGTATAAGAATGCATAATCTATAGCGGTTCTGTAATATGAGCTATACAGCTTTCGAAGTCAACATGAAACTTGCAACCCGTTTTACTTCTGCAGTCTGACGTTATTCAAGTAAAACAGGATATTCAATGTCAGAAAAAAAGCTAAAAATGTCAGCCAAAAAGTTTTAGAGGCATTATACATTACCGTATGGGGTCAGTAAGAATTTTTAACCATTTTTACATTTATATAAAAACTTCTATTTCAAGTAATTCGTTATTTTAAACTTTCCATTCATTATAAATCCTGAAAAAATTTAAAATGGTTTCAACAAAAATACTGACCAATATAAATATCAAATATTAAGCACCAAATCAGGATATTACAATGATTTCTGATTTCTGGCTGATAAAAAATTCAGATATGCCATTACAAGAATAAATCACATTTTAAAATATATTTAAAGAGAATTTATTTTAAATAGTAATAATATTTCACATTTTTAAGGTTTTTACTTTATTTTTGATCAAATAAATGCAGCCTTGGTGAGCATAAGAGACTTCTTTCAAAAACATTAAAAAACTTACCAACAATTTAACAGTAGTGTACAGTATATTGCCAAACATTTATGAATATTTTGTTCTTTGAAATAATGTGCAGTTAAATCTTGCACAATAAGACCTGGAGCATGTATTATACAAGCAAATAGGGTCAAAATTGATTTCATGTTTACTTTAAATGCTTCACTGCAGGGACATTAAAAACAGACAGCTAACAGTGAAGTATGAAGGGCAGCTGGAGTCCCATCTTTATCTTGACTATCTTTTCTATTTTTCATGTTTTAGTCTTTTATTTCTCTTCTTCAATGGTAAGAGTCCAATACAAAGGTGCACATAGACAAAGAACATTTTTGGATGTCAAGCATCCAGCTCAGACTCTTTAACCATTCAAAAGGAAAATAACTTATAACAGGTATTGCTAAACGTGGAATTAAAACTATTGAATTGTTAATCCTGCAGTTACAAGCACAATATGCTCCTGGAAAAATTGCATTTCCACAGAAGTATGTGTGATACTTCAGTGACTATGGATGCGAGGTGTGAGCATATGTGCGCTTGAGCGAAAAAAGGAAAGACTTCCATAACACATCAGGTTTCAACTCTGTAATGACTCGGAGAGTGAACTGCATTGGATTTGACATCAAGCTGATTTGAAAAGCTTGTCGCTTGTTTGGAAAAAAAAAAGAAGCTGCTTGTGAAAACTCACAGGTTTATTTCTGTTCCAGGATTCTCACCTCCGCTTCTTTATCTCCTGTTAATTAGCATCGCAGCTAACAAGAACTCTAGCACATATGCAAACCGCATGCATCTCCTCCTGTTCTCCTGTAGAGTGTATGTGGGGGAGAGAAGACATCATCTTTAATTCTGCAAGCTTTACAGAGAGGAAACTAATTAAAAGCTCTTAAAATCCAATTGGGTTTTCACCCGATGCAGATTATTTTTAATTAATCTGGTATGAAATGAAATGAGCAACTAACAGAGAAGCTGGACTTTGTCTATATTTTGTTTCATAAACATCAGACACAATGCTGACATGCTTTAGCTGCTAAATGCAAGGCATTGTGTTCACTCTCAGTGGTAAACAAAAGGCAAAACACTGCCTTAAAAAAACTTGTAAGGAGGGAGAGAGACAGAGACTGTCTGCGAGTGGTGTGACAGTAAAAGGCCTCTTTAAAATCACTGCTCACCTGACTGGCAGGGTCACTCAGTGCCTGTCTACCAGTCACTCACATGGCACCTCTCACCACTTTAAAGTCCGCATGAAATCAAAATTGACTTTATTTACTTTACTAGCGCACATTGCTAGTCTTGATGTAAACAACTAAACCATGCAAGTTAATCCGCTGACAAAATTTAATCTTTAATCAAAATCTGAACATTTACTTCCGCTCTGGAATGGCATTCCTTTTCTGATGACGTCAGTTTGACGGCTTGGGCAGAATATCCTTAAACACACCCCTCCAACTGTTAGATTGCTATGAGTGAGAGACAGAGAGGAGGAGCGCAAACATAAAACCATGCCCTCTATTCAATATTCCGTTTCAGCTGGAAATACGTCACTACACTGAAATAAAGTCGGCAGCAACTTCCGTTTCACGCAGACTTTAATATTCCTGACGTGTAACAGGGGCTTTTTCTTCCTCCTTTTTGCCTTTTGAGTGCGAGTTGGCAAAATATTAGGCAACCTGTCAGTTTCAGACTACATGGCACAAAACAGTCAATACAATTATTGTACCATAACGTATTCATTACTAAAGATGGCTGATTTAACATTCATATATTATTAAAAAACTATATAATCAATAGGTCAAGATAACATATGTTTTTCCATTTTAACTTGGAAACTTAACTTTAAGTTATATGAGTTTCAAGTCCATTTTTAAATTCTGTTTAAAATAATTTAAGTTTAAATGTGTTATACAGCCAATATGATTAAACTTAAAAATTGAAGGCAACAACTGAACTTAAGTTTTTATGTTGAAGTAGGTGGAAATTATTTACAGTGTAGTGAGGTTACATAAAAACACATTTCATCTTAAAGATATTTCAAAGTGTAACTAAACATCATTAATATATATATATTTATAAGGATTATATAAAATTACTAATTACTAATTGTAACACATTTCATTTCAAAGTGTAAATAATATTGATAAGTTACATTAAAATAAAATAAATAAATGTAAAAATTAAATAAATGTTAAATTATTTACTATTGGTAATTTAAGACATTGAAGACACAAACTTTAACATTAACTAATAAGCTTTTATAGCTACCTTAAATGAATAAATAATTTACATTCAAATAATTAATGGGGAAAAAAACATTAAGAATTTCTCAAGAATGACCAATCTACCTCTAATTCACCAGACAGAAACATATTTTTATTCACACAACCATAGTGGATTTTTATTGAAGTCTCTGGTTCGTATGGATTAGTATTTTAAAGGTAATATCCACATCTTCAGATGGTGCTGTTATTATTCCTGTCCCCACTGTTCTTTTTGCTATTTTAATTTCCTTTTTAAATATTCCATTATCAGAACACATGGTTAAAGGAAAGACAAAACTCAATACGTGCAATCTTCTATCCTGAACAAAGAATTACTGACACACTATAAGAGCGAACTCATCTTCTTCAGAATTCTCTTTATTCACATTTGAGCAATATGGTTTGCTTCTACCTTATATCAAAAATGTATTTAAGTGAGTCTGATTATCTATTATAGCAACTGCTAAACTCGCTTTCATTCATTTTAAGATATGGCAAACTCGTTACACTATGTCTGAAAATAATTCCACTAATAACCAAAAACACAACATATGTTGTCTGCGGGAAGTCTGTAAATTCAGATTAGACGTACCGCTTGTCATTTCAAAAGTCTGAAAGGAGCTCTATAGCAACAGATTCGAGGCTGCAGATAACTACCCGCTCTATTAATGACCTCCAAGTTTGGAAAAGATTACAAAAAACCCTACAAGAACTTACCAGTATATGTTTGCATTGACGGCGGCCTGGGTATTGTGAGTGTGTGAGAAAGGCGGGTGGACTGAAATTTCAACAACTTTAATCACTGCCACATGCTGTTTCTTTTATTAACGCAGCGTTGGGAGGAATATTCCCGTTGAGGATTGTCAAGTGCTTGACCGATTCATTTTTTTTTTTTTAATCTGTCACCTTTTCAAATAATGTGATTGGGAGACACGAGAGTGTGCATACATAAACACACATTCACACTCACACACATACACAATGAGATACCATGTTTAACGTGCGATTTTCAATCTATGGCATGAGGGGGAAAACAAGGCAGATATTCAATTTAGAACAAGGCCAAATCTTCTTGCAGACTGGAGACAATGCTCCATTTGCCTCAGCAGTAGGGATGGAACGATTACCGGTTTCATGATAAATCACGATAAAATGTCCTGATGATTAGTATTATTGTTTAAAATTTAATTATCATCAAAACCGTATTTGATTATCGCGATTTTGAAAACTCACGGTAAATCCTGTCCAGCCAGCATCATTCTGACGCAGAAGCAGCATGCAATGTTGTTGTTGTTGTTTTTTTTGCACGAGAGGAAATGGCGGAAGGCAGTGACAGCGCTCGGGAGATTTTTCAGCCATCTAAGAGGACCAAATCGGTGGTCTGGTCTCACTTGTAATTAATGCAAAGCTTCTGCGAAGAAAAGTTCTCAGCAAGTGGCTTTGAGCCAAGACGAACGAACGTTCAAACTATCAGGTTGACATTTAAGGGATAATGTATTGTATATTCATAGTTAACTTATTACACAGATTTTTTTTGTTTACCTATAATAATATATAAATACGGGGATATGAAATATTGAATTGAGATTAATGTTTTGAAATCTTACCCGTTTATAAATCCATTATGAACAGTGTACAAAACAATTGTCAGGACAATATGATCACTACAGCAAAAGTATAGTAGTATAATACTAAATTCCTGATTTAATTTTCAATACAATCAAAAACTGAGACGCAAGACGGCAAGCTGCATTTAAATGAAATGAGAGAGCACGTCCGCGCCTCTGCGGTGATACAAGAGACATGGGGAGAATTCCAAACAGAAGTGAGCATCCCTATGCCCTACTCCCTTCGAAGGGCAGAGCCCTTGAAGTGTGTTCTTTGAAGGGTGCAGGGTATTACTGTCTCGTATAAGCGTTTGAAACTCCCTTGGCGAAGGGAATGACTGACCAAATGTTACCTTGACAATGCTGCGCGTGCGTGCAGCATTCAGTACTCCATCAGTTGTTGTAAATAAATATTTATTATTATTATTATTATTTTATTAAAATATTGTCTAATTGTGTCTTATTTACTATTAAACGTTTT